>NC_064812.1:10597699-10685754 GCF_023721935.1 Panthera uncia | reverse complement strand
CACACACACACACACACACACATTCTTTGAGTCAATAATAAACAGGCAACACAATAGAAACATGCACGTAACTGATGTACAGGCATCTCAAAATTTGTATTCACATGTAAATAGAAGACAAGATGCTCACCCTTACCAATAAATCAGAGATGCAAATTAAACAACAGAATAAGACACTATTTCGCATCCATAAGCTTGGCAAAATTTTAAAAATTCTGAAAATACCAAGTTTTGCTAAAGGTGGGAAGAAGCAAAAACTCTCATACATTGCTGATGGGATTATAAATCACAACTACCACCTTGGAAAACAGTTTGATAACGTCTAGAAGAACTGAATATGTGCACACTCTAGAGAATATACTTTGCATTTCCATTGCTAAGTATATCTCTTAATGAAAGTGTCTCATATGTTTATAAGGAGAGCCACAAAGGGAGGTTGTTGAAGTAAAGTTATTAATGTCATCGATCTAGAAACAATCTATTTGTCAATCAGCGGGTGAGTAGGGGAATGAATAAAATTATTCATAACAGTTAGAATGAATAAAATAGATCTAACTGTATGGATAGGTTTTACTTTATTTTTTTAAGTTTATTTATTTACTTTGAGAGAGAGAGAGAAAGAGAGAGCACCAAGGAAGGGCAGAAAGAGAGAGAGAGAGAGAGAGAGAGAGAGAGAGAATCCCAAGCAGGCTCCACAATTCCAGCATGGAGCCCAATGTGGGGCTTGAATTCATGAACTGTGAGATCATGACCTGAGCCAAAATCTAGTCGGATGCTTAACCAACTGAGTCATCTCCCAGGCACCCCTGTATGGATAGATTTTAAAAATTAATGCTGGGT
Organism: Panthera uncia; assembly: GCF_023721935.1. Taxonomy (NCBI): domain Eukaryota; kingdom Metazoa; phylum Chordata; class Mammalia; order Carnivora; family Felidae; genus Panthera; species Panthera uncia. The sequence continues at coordinate 10,684,914 of NC_064812.1, read as the reverse complement.
AAGGTTACAGAGGGATTAATATAATGTATTATTTATATAAATTAGAAAAAACTATTTATGTATATTTATGGGTTGACCTTGTAACAAAATTATGTCTATATAGACTGGAAGCTTCCACATGGTATTCATGACAGTAGGTACTTTCGGGGAAGGAGGATAAAGAATTAGAATACAGAGGGTAACATCAAGGGTTTCAACTTATTTGTATATTTTTCTATCTATTTTTTTTAGAAAAGTAACTGAAACTGGAAGTAAGTATGATATCAGTTGTTAATTCTGGGTGCTTATTATAATAGTCATTGTATATTTGTGTATTTCAACATTTAACTTGCAAAAAGAAATCCTCGCCTCACCCCCATTTGCCATATGCCTCATCACTGGTATTATTTGGTCTTAACACTGAAATCATTTGCTCACTTAGAGAAAACCATAAACTGGCTATGTTCATAAAACATTAATAAATCATCGGATACTCATGTCTGAAAAATTACTCTGTTAGTAAATATTGTGCAAAGGTCTTACCTTGACCAAAGAAGACAAGGCAGGGGAATTAAGGGATGGCTTAACAAGTCAATGTGTGATATCTGGACAACAGAGAATTCCAGATTAGCATGACTGTGCAATATGTTAGCCATGATGAAGAATAAAGTCTTGGCTGCCATTATCTTGATCTGCTAGGAAGAAATGGCTCCTTTGGCCTTGGAGTCAAAGCAAAGTCAACTAGAAGTTCTCCACTCTGCCTCTCCAAGTACCGGGCAGATGGGGGGACTTTCAGAGTAGGGTTCAAGTACAGCCAAGAAACCACTTCAGTGACTTTGATTAGAAAAGGATTTGATGCAAGGAATTACTGCTTAAAGAATTGTTGTTAGTGCTGGAGGAGCTGGCTCTGGGCTGGGTCTCCAGAATGATTCCCAGAAAAATACTGCAGAAGTGGCCTGATAGGGGAACAATTCTATCCGACTTGCTCTGTGGGCTGGGTGTCTTGATTTGGCTTCCTGGAAAGCAGGAACTGAGATAAAACTTAAGTGCTGCTGGTTTACTTGGAAGGTTATTCCAGAAAAGTAGGATGGGGGGCCAAGGAGAGCAAAACAGAGAAGAGGGGAAAGCCAGTAGTAATGTGCATTAGTGGGCAGGTTACCACCGTGGGCACCTGGGGTATTCCTCCGGGGACCCTAAAAGGAAACAAGCTGAATGTACCTTTTGAATGATCCCTCCCAAGGTGAGACACTGGGGTATTTGCTCATGGCACCTGTTTCCTGTTGTTTGAGGGTTGGCCCCGGGGGTGTTAACACCTTGGAACTGGCCGGTTGCGTCTCTGTGGGCTGGGCAACCTTCCAGGATTTTGGACAAAGTCCTGAGCAGAGAAACAGAGACGTGCCACACAGTGAGGGCTTGAGGTGGGACAAAGCATCATGCAGAGAACTTTCCACCACAGCTGTGCTAAAACCAGGTCGGCTGTGGGGAGAGAGCAGGGGGCACAAAAAAATGTCTGCTACCTGGGGGTATCAGTATCTGTTTCCCAACACTTGGTTCTAAACTCACACTGCCTAGATCTCCTCCTGGTCTTGAGCTAGAGATCAGTGAGACACTGTAGCCACCACTGGCTCAGAGCTATGCCACCCGCTCTGGATGATCCGCCCCAGCAAAATAATGCCTTCCCCACTAACTCCTGTCTTCCCCAGTAGCTCAGGTCTGGACTTGGGTCCTGCATGAGCAAAACCACTCGGGGATCCTGAATCGCCTCCAGAACCCTTGCAGCCACAGAGTCTGAGAGATGTGGCGTTCAGATTCCCAGTTGCCATAGTGTCTGGGTTGACTTTTAGAAAGTCGAGGCCGATGTGGAGCCAGCTGGGCTTCTTGGATCCGCTTCGCACAGATGACCTGATGAGGCTTCCCGCCCAGTTCCCGAGCTCTGTGACTCTGGTTGGGTGGCATTTCCCTTGAGGTGATCCCTGCCCCGCAGGCTCTTCTCTGCGTTCAGTTCAGTGAAAGGACAGAAGCATCATCTTTGGTGACGTCGGCAACCTGTTCAACACTTCTGGATCCCCGCCTCCCCACCCCCATTTGTTCTCTCAGCTCTTATCACAATTGCAATTATACAATTATTGTAAAAAACACTGATTTACTATCTCTGTGCTAGACCAGAGGTCTATGCAGGCAGAAACCACGGTCCTGGCATGTTCACTCTTCTTCCTAGTGCCGAACATACACCTGGCACTGACACGTAGGCACTCAATACGTATTATTTGTGTACGTAAACGGGAATAGAATGAGTAGTGGGGGGGGGGGGTGATGCTTGCCTTATCTGTGTATGGATATTTCATCAACGTATAACAATCAAAACCCTACTTTTAACATTTTGAAAGCTTTTGAAAATAAGGACAGTAAAAGAAGGGTCTGGTCTAAAGTGACTAAATCATTTCACTCAGGGAATGTGATATTTTTGGCCTTTGCTGTTAACTAAGGGCTGCTATTTCCAGTCCTGGGCTGGAACAGACATTAATGAGCCAGGCAGGCGGTCACAGACAGTATTTGAGGAGAGGCAACGTGACGATTTCCCACCCTGACTGGTCTGGGAAACCTAAAAAATGTCTTGTGATACGAGGAGGTATGGAGAAAGAAGGAATGCTCTTGCTTACGAGATTTTACTGGAAGAAAATTTCCAAATAACTGGATTTAAAGGAAAGAAATATGACCTTTGGAACTGGAGGGTGTATTTGACTAGACCCCTCTAAGTCCTACTCTAGTTTCAACCCAGCTGACTCTCTAAATAGCTACAGACCTTCTTGAATCCTAGGGTGGGGGCCATTGTTATGTAACACAAGCTAACATTACTTGAGCTGTTTCATAGTCTGGGAAATATTTTAGTTCTATTCTCTTTTCTAATCCTATGCCTGTGTGGCAGCCATCATTAATTAGTATCTTCATTTTAAAGAGAAGAACACTGAGGCTTGGAGAGGTTAATGACCTGCCCAAGGTCACATAGCAAGGAAGTGAGGGTTTCTTTTTTTTTTTTTTCAATTGTTTTATTTATTTTTGAGAGAGAAATAGCGGGGCAGGAGCAGAGAGAGAGGGAGACACAGAATCTGAAGCAGACTCCAGGCTCCGAGCTGTCAGCACAGAGCCTGACGCGGGGCTCGAACTCACGGACTGCGAGATCATGACCTGAGCCGAAGTCGGCTGCTCAACCGACTGAGCCACCCAGGTGCCCCCAGACACCTTCATTTTAAATATGGGAGGGAGGGCCAGAAATGAACTCTTTCGCTCATCTTGGGACGTCACTGTAATTTTTTCTGAGCTTCTCACATGTCCAGAGACCTCTGCCAGAAGATGTGGATGAGGTATGGGTAGGCTCCGTACCCAGTGTGGATCCCAACGAGGGGCTCAAACCCACAACCTTGAGATCAGGACCTGAGCTGAGAGCAACAGTTGGACGCTTCCCTGACTGAGGCACCTAGGCACCTCCTTTTTTGTTTTGTTTTGTTTTAAGAGGCCCTTTAATTTTTAATTGCATGCATCCAGGCTGGGAGGTGAGGAGGGCAGAGAAATGGCAGAAGCACTTGTAGTTGGCTCTCCAGTGTCAGAGCAGAACCTTTGTAGGCCTTGGTGGACCTGGGACCTTGACTCTTATCACTTCATCCAGGTGGCCTGGCTCCACACCACCCAAACGGCCAAGCGCCTGAGGGAGACCCACATGCCAAATTTGTAACGACCTCTGCGACATTTAGATGATGGGCTCACTGGAGCAGCGAGTGTTCACGGAACGCCTCTTCCTGAGGAAGTGTCACCTCCTGAGACCAAACCACTGGTCAGGAAGACGTTCAGGAGTTGCAGACTGGAACACAGGTAGAGATTTATGAAGGCCACGTGCACCAGGCCGTTGGAAAATGTATTTCCCTTCCTGCTTTAGAGACATTTTCGTTCATTCGCCCATTGATTTGTTCATGTCTCTCGAGCTAGGAATTGTGAGTGCCGGAATGAATATATTCCTGCGTCAGGGTTCCGGTTTACTGGAGAAGACGGACCAAGAAAATAAAGAGCACATTCGGATCTCCTTGGTCCTAAGATGCTAATGACTTAACATGTGCTGTGAATCTAGTGATAGCGTGTGAGGACAAACGAAACACTGCATTGAATGCACGAGTGCTTTTAAGACACATCCCAATTTCAGAAACATCTAAATGTGGAAGACTTTGGTCCTCTTAGAATTGGGGATGCAGCGTTCTTACCAGAGCATGGGACATGCGCTAAGCTGGAAGTAGGAACCCCTAAAAGGAAAACTGGAGGGGATCCCATGCTAGGAAGGTGTCCCTCACTAACACTCTGGATGATCCCAGGAGAGCGGCCATTTACATTTGTGCTCGTGTGAGCTCTGCCTAAAGGCCCGAGCCTCTCATTCTTGTAGACAGTGCCGGGGAAACACGGACAGAACTTTTCTTCCGTGGCCTCTTTCTAACATCTAGACTCTACCTTCAGAAACAAGCCAGGGTATAGGTGAAAAGGTCACGTCAGCGTGTTGCGTATTTGAATCTCTACCTTGACACCCGCTCTGGGAATTCGAGCAAGTCCAAGGAGGAGAAAGACGATTAACCCAGAGGACCGTCGTGAGGCCGTATGAGAGAAACATGCAGCACAGTGTCTGTTTTAAGCCCCAATAAATGTTTCTCCCATGAGCTCCCTCTGCCGTGTGCTTGTCACCCTGCCAGGTTCTCTTACTAGCTCCTCCAGGGAAGCCGTGAAAATATTCCCCTCCTTCTGCTTGCAGCTGCTTACCATGCTTTGGAGGCCGGATGGGGATCCCAGTGAAATACCACGATGCTGAAAACACCCTATTCAAGTCTGACCCGCAACACTTCCTTCTGCGTCCTGTCAGCCACGTTGACTCATCAAAAAGAGAAGTGGGGCTTATTCTGACACCTCAGTGCTGAGGTAGAGGCCAGCGGAGACAATGAGTGGAGAGAGATCCTCATTCTCTGAATCCCTTGGGAGCACAGCAGCTGTGCCCTCTAGGAAAGGTAGAGACCAAAGAGTCTTAGAAACCTAGGGATGGAAGGGACCTCAGGGACCTCCATTAGACCTCCATTCCATGAAGGAGGCTGGCCAGGGAGTTTCCAGCTGTTTGGATCCTTCCAATGATCCAATGTGAGCTCCCTGCTCTCAAAGGTTTAATTGGGTCATCTGGTCAGACTCTCTCAAGGCTGCATCCATGTCAGCTGGACCGAATTTCTATCTGGAGCTTGGGGTTTATTTTAGTTTGTTCAGGCTGCTATGAAAAACTACCACAGACTGGGTGGCTTATAAACAACAGAAATTTATTTCTCACAGCTCTGGAGGCTAGAAGTCTAAGATAAGGTGATGGCAGACTCCATGTCTGGTGAGAGTTGCTTCCTGGTTCACAGATGGCTGTCTTCCCCTGGGGCCTCACAGGCTGGACGGGATGAGGGAGCTCTCTGGGGTCTCTTCCATAAGGAGGCTACTTCCATTCATGAAGGTTCCACCCTCATGACCTAATTACCTCCTAAAAGTTCCACTTCCTAGTACCATATCATGGAAAACTAAGATTCTGACATATGAATTTTGCAGGGGCACAAAGGTTCTGTCCACTGCAGAGTCCCCTTCCAAGATCAGGTGGTCGTTGGCCGAATACAGTTCCGTGCAGTTGTAGGACTGAGGTCCCTGCATCCCTGCGGGCTGGCAGCCTGGGGCTGATCTCAGGTCCTACCTAGGAGCCGCCGTAGTTCCCTGACACATGACCCTCTCACAACATGGCGGCTCACGTCTTCAAGGCTGGCAGGAGATCCTCTTGCTCTGGTTTGCTAAGACGGAGTCTTACAGAATGTAATGTAATCACGGGAGTGACTATGCCATCACTTTTGTCGTATTCAGTTGGCTATATGCAAGTCACAGATTCCACCTGCACTCCGGGAGAAGGGAATCTACAAGGACATGACTGGCTGAGGGTCACCTTAATGTGTATGCGCTACAAGGATATGTGATTAAGGTTTTAATTATTTTTAACAGGAAAGACTTTGGTATATTATAGTTTGAGGCAGAGCTGAGTTTCAAACACCAGGGTTAGCTTATTTTAATTTCAGAGGGGTCACGTAGCTATTAAGGTAGAGGTCATGGACATGAGTTCAGGACCAGTAAGAGCAGAGGCTGATGGGCCAGTAGAAGAGGCTGATGAGCTGGACAGTTTGCTCAAATAGTTGCTTGGGTTCCTGGCTATATCAGGAATCCACTGATGCGTAACCAATTCCCCCAAACCTCGTGACTTAAAGTAGCCACAAGTTACCGTTGTTCATGAGTCTGTGCTTCAGCTGGATAGTGATAGTTTCAGAGACTTCCCTATCTGTCTGCAATCGGCTGAAGGTCCTGAGGCATCCCTGCATCTGGAGGTTGGCTGCTGGCCTGCCCTTGTTCATGCAACAGCCTCAGGTTTCCCAAAGGAGAGTGGGGGCGTGCAAGTCTTCTTGAGGTCTAGCTTTGGAAGTGGGACCCATTGCTTTCACCACATGCCATTGGCCTAAACAAGTCATAAGGCTGGCCCAGACAAAAAGCTTAGAGGAATGGATCTTCCTTTTTGATAGGAGGAGCTGCGAAGTGAGGTCAGCAAGTGGACAGGTACAGACAGGGAGGGGTGCAGCCATCGTTGTTGTTGACGACAGTGCCTCATGCATTTGTGTGTGGTTGTGGTAAGGACCCTGGGGGAGGAAAGGAAGTTAGATAATTGAAAAAATGAAGGTTATACGCTACCTCATTAAATAAAGTGCTGTAATGCTTCTCTTACAGCCTTTGCTAAATCCCTGGGACCCATCTGGGAAGGGCAGTGAGACATAGAAGCAGATTTGTCCCCACCGACCTGGCATGAGTGACTTTAAAGGAAGCTTGACGAGGGATTGGCCTCCAGGGCACAGATGCTCATCAATGTCTGGGAGCCGGTGCAGACCGGTGGGGAGATGAGAAAGTCAAGTTGTCAGCAAGTTGGGACAGCAGAGAGGAGACGACCCAGAGATTCAGTCTCAGGGTTGGAAAATAGATGGTTAGATAAGATGACATTTGAATAAGTCGAGGTCTGGGTTTTTGTAAATACCAAGCAACCACCGTATTGTTTTCCCTATACGTGGCTTGTAGCATTTTGCTGTGCTGGGGACACCTGCTAAGGTTCCAGTGTGATAACTTGGCAATGAGTTGTTGAGACCTTTCAGTACCTTTAAAAGACGTATTAAGTTCTTAACAGAGTGCCTGGCCCGCGGTAAGCTCTCAACAAATGATAGTCATTGTTGTTGTTGTTGTTGTTGTTATTGTTACTATTTTCAGTTAAGGTACAATTTCTGCACATGGGATGTTTTTGGTTTTTTCATCCTTCTCCTCCCCAAGATGCTCCTTCCGCATGAAAACTGCTGTCAGTCAGGTGAGTGGAAACCCAGCTTGAGGAAGCAGCTGGGAGGAGGTGGAATGGAGGTGGTGGAGTAAGACGCAATCTGTATCCTTCCTAAAAATGGCTCTCATGGGAGAAAATTACTAATCACTGCCATTATTCTGCATCTGGTGTTAATTATTCCAGGTAAAGGACACTATAATGGAATGCTAAGTTCTTATTTTAGAGTGTTTGGGTCGGGATTGGGGTGTCGTTCATTTTATTAGTCACTAATCAGGGCACCGAAAAGAGCAAACACTTTGATGTTAAAGGAAATAGCTAACTTTGAAGGGTTAGAAGATTTTTCTTTTGCATACCCTTGCCCTATTTTTAGAAACAGTTGCACCCTTCCTTGCAGGTTTTATGAGTGTTTGCTGTGCTCTAATACAAAAAGGGCAGGATAAGAGGAAGGAGGGTAAGTAACAAGGATGCACATATTTACACGGACGATTGCAGTAGCCTTCCACCCAGTGCGCTGTCACTTATACCCCTGTCCAACCTAGTCTCTATAGCCAGAAAGATCCTCTTAAAATCAGATGTTGACACTTCTCATCAAAAGCAAATTTCCAGGGGCACCTGGGTGACTCAGTTAGTTAAGCATCTGACCCGTGACTCCAGCTCAGGTCATGGTCTCAAGGTTCGAGGGTTCGAGCCCTACATTGGGCTCGCAGAGCCTGCTTGGGATTCTCTGTGTCCTCTCTCTCTCTTTCTTTTCCCCTCTCCTGCTCTCTTTAATTCAAAAATTAAATAAACATTTTTAAAAAAGCAAATTTCCATTACATTGGATAAAGGCCCAGTCCTTACTTAGGACTTCAGAGCATGGCTTTCTGGGACTCCCATCTTCAAATGCTTTGCTTGCCTTTCACCTCTTGGCTTACTAACCTCCTGCCACGTTGGTCTCCTTTTAGCTTTGTCTGTGCGCCTGCAATATCCGTCTCATAATTGCCTTCTTCTTATTCATTAGGCCTCATTTTAAATCATCTTCCTAAAGGGATTTACCCTGAGAATCATTTTAAAAGTAGAACCTCTTTGTTATTTTGAATCTTACCAACAGTGTTTTTCCCCCTCCTAAATAGACAGGAATGCCATCCATGGATAATTATTTTATTTGTTAAATTGTTCAGTGTCTCTCTATCCCACTAGACTGCATGCTCGAAGTTGGAAGAAATTCTGTTTGTCTTGTTATTACCTACGATCAGGAACCCCACAGCCAGCCTGCCTGGGTTCAAATCCCAGTACTGTCTCTTACTAGTTGTGCATCCAGTTTTGGAGGAAGTTGTACAACCTCCCCGTGTTTTGATTTCCCCTATAAAATGGGAAATAGAACTGGCCTGCTCTGTAGGAGAATCTCAATTAGTATTTGTTGAAAATAGTAATAATTAAAAACTAAAGGAGGAAAGAAAGAAACAAAGTATTTACTATAAAGTGATTTAAATGCAGGTAAGGGATGAGCAGGTGTTCAGAAGGAAAGTCCTTTAGATTACAAAAGTGCTCCAAATCCCTGGGTATAAAACCAGAAGAATCTATGAGGACTACAAAGGCCAGCGTTGAGTCATTATCGCTGGCTCACAGACATAAAATAACAGGTGCATTATCCTCAGTCGAGTGGGAATTTATTTATTTATCCAATGGAAAATTTCTTGATTGCTTTTTATGTGCTGGATACTGCGCACCTGTTAAATAAATACACTTCTTGCCCTGGAGTTGTTGACGGTTCGATCTGTAGAGGGAAAGAAAAGCTGGTGTGTTTGGATGAGGGTTGCAGTTAGGATCAGAACCCTGCCCCGGAACACTGGGGATGGGAATATCAGCCCTGGTCCTTAGGAGAACTGCTCGGGAGATGGTTTCCACTCTGGCGGATGCTACTGCATTGCCTACCTTTCCACGTCTAGATTCCTCCAGCTTCTGGGAGTGTTGGCTGCTGAGGACTCACGTCAGTGTCCTTCTCTGGGGAACCATCTGGGGCTTCATCCTAGTTTCCACCCTCATCCCAGGGCAGCCTGCATCCAGTGATGTGGATATGACAAAGGCTGGGCTCCCCCTTCTCAATGTGAGACAACTTTGAAGGACCATCTTAACTCCAGGCTGCAGCGCAAAGCAGCTCAGCTATTTGGGTCATATGGTCTGGGAGCCCGTAAGGCACGAGAAGTCTCTGTCATGCGAAGACTCTGTGAAGAATTTGTGGTAAGCTGCAAGAGAATGCTCACAATGTAAGGCTTTGGAGGTTGTATTAGCTATAGCAGAGAACCACGTGCTATCCAAAAAGCATCATCTGACACTTGATCACTTGGGACAGCAAGGGACCCTGTGGCCAGGAACTCGAGACACACAGAGCCCAGGGTTGTAAGCAGGGGAAGGAAAAATGTCCCAGTGGGTCACTGGGAGTGATGGCAATCATGGCCTTTCCTCCTTCTATCCCTGTACGCCAGGCCCCCCGTATCCTATCGACTGGGGACATACACCATGTTACGATCGTTTGACTTAGGGTATATCCTGGAGGCTGGTGCTCACTCCTTATAAAGCATTTCTCCAAACTGGTGTTTCCTTTGTACCTCCAACGGGCCATTTCATCTCTCGGTTATGTTGTAAGATTCTGGGTGGTATGGTATGGTTAAAGAGAAGTGGGTCCCCTGGTCGTGTGGCCATTACCCTTCCTTCGCCGTAGAGTGGGTACCTTCGTCCATGTTGATGTCACGCAGAATTGTATGTTAGTGGATCACTTCTTTCAATAAGCTCTCAGATTATGGTGCCGTCCTACATCTTACGGGTGAGAAAGACTCATAACCAGAGAGACGGGATTCCATCGTCAGCATCCGTGTTGTACTCGGCAAATAAGTCAGCGTGTGGTAAACGTTAGCTATATTAATACTTTCTCCATCACAGGTAACTGTCAAAATGGTAATCTTCCCGAAGTAGGTAGAATCGATTGATTCTATCTGTCCTCCCCGTGGCGTGGCTGTTAATAAATTTCTCTGTGGAGATCTTCAAACAGACGAAATGGATGGTCTAATGGTGAAGCCAATAGTTTAAAATTGCCCGCTGTATTTCCCAACTAAGAGACAGAGTGCTCCTGCATGCAGAGCAGCCCCAGGATGGAACTGTTCTCCTTTGTTCAGTCCAGAAGGCTACTGAGGGGTTGGACTGATCAGAAAGGGGAATGATATAAAGATAACATTTAATAAAGAGGGTTCATGGTGGTTACATTCATTTAAATGCTTCTGGAGCCACAAATTCTTATTCAGAGTCCAAGCTACTTGGAAAATGTATGAATCCATCAATGAAAAACTTCCAGGATATTTTCTTTGTTTGCTTAACTTTGAACACGTTTGGGGAGCTCTGGTGAGGAACTTAACACAGAAAGAGTCAGTGACCCCGGGGTGGGGGCGGGGGTTGACCCAGAGTCTCTATCTGTGTATTTGTTGGACTGGCTTTCAGTGGACCCGGGAAACAAAGGAAGTTGACCGCGTCTAAGAATATGGAAAGCTAGGGCAATGCTTTGTCAGTTATGACGAAAGCATTCTCTACTTGAGAGCTGCGAGAAATAAAGAAATAATTTTTTCTTTTGTCATTTTAATAGCACCTCGTCCTCCATTTTCTTCCCTTGCATGCCCTCAAGCTAATTTTGTTGGTTTCGTTGGCAGATTCAGCACTCACGTTGGACTGGCGTTTTTAATCCGTCCTCTAAGATCAGGGGCTATTGGGTTGGAAGAGAGCCCATCTTGGCCATCACTCTTAATTTTTCAGTTAAAGAAACCGAGCTCCACACAGGTTTAGCTGGTGGCCCAAATCGTATGCCAAGGAGCTGGGATCCAAAACAGAACTGTGGCCCCAAGGTACATGTGGTCATGTGCTTTCTGCTGCATCAGTGCCACTGTTCCTCTTGTTCTAGAAGAATGGAAACAGAGACTAGCAGAGACTGAAAGGAAGAGGCGACAGTGGGTCATGTCCCTGCCCTTGTCATACTTGCACACGACTTTCTGGCTGATGCATCAGTGCTCCATTTTGGGGGTGCAGCCATGAGGCCATCTCAGAGGGACAGTCTGTTGGCATGTCTTAATTAAGATCCCTTGACAAGAATCAAGATAATGGTATTAATAACTAGCCGATATTTTTGGAATACTGAATATGAGCCAGCTGTCGATACATTGTACGCTTTAATCCTTCATGACAGCTTTAGAAGGAAACCGCGGTGATGGTCCCATTGATGGGTAGGAAACCGAGGCACAGAAATGAATAATTGCCCAAGGCCACCCAGAGGAGAAAGGACAGAGCTGGGATAGGAGTTCTGCCCTGTTGTCTGCCCTGGGACTTTCCTGAGGGCTCACGTCACCACGTGTGCCCAATCAGGGGCTGAAGGGAATCTGTAGGGACAGTGAGCTCACCCTACAGCCCCAATTCCCGGGGTCACAAGGGCTGCCCCAAACACAAATCTAAGCACAAACAAACGCCCTAGAAACACAGCGTGGTGGTAAGGGACACTCTACCTGCTCTGCCCTCCTTTGCTTTCTTTCTATTTTTGATCATGAAAAACACAAGCACTTTTGAAGACAACTAAATGCCACGTGGGATAATTAATTCACTGTTAGATTTGTTAAAAAAGGCAGAAACAAAACAAAAACGGAAACCACAGTTTGAAGACGTCGCTGAGACAATTAGGGAAATTTAAATATGGGCTGTATATTAGATAACACTATGATACCCGTGCTAAATTTCTCGAGCACGTCAGCTGTGTCGTGCTCATGCCCCAGATCTCAGAGCAGGAACCTAGGAGTGAAGGGTCACGATACCAAATATGATCAAGTGCCGTTAATTGGTGACTCTGGCTGAAGGGTGGACGGGTGTTGATCGTATTATTCTTTCAATTTTTTTTTTTGTTTTGTACAACTGAATATTTTTCAAAATGAAACCTGGAAAAAGCCCCCGCTTTTTATGGTTTTCGCACAAGTAACAAATTTTCTTATAGAACATTCAGAACGTCCGTGAAGAAAAATGAAGGGCAGAAATATAGAATCTTGCCACCGAGAGCGCTGGTTTCCAGAATTTTAAACTCTTCTTCACCGATAGAAAAAGATATTACGTTATGACCCTGTCATGTTCACGTGGCACATAGGTGTATGTGTGACTCCAACAAAAGTTTTGCAAGATGATACCTGTCCCTCCTGTACACACGCCATTTCCATTTCCATTCAATTTCCCTAAAAAATGCTTGCGGGGCGCCTGGGTGGCTCAGTCGGTGAAGCAGCCGACTTCGGCTCAGGTCATGATCTCATGGTTCATGAGTTCGAGGCCCACATCAGGCGATATATCTGCTGTCAGCACAGGACGTGCTTCGGATTATCTGTCCCCCTCTCCCACTTACACGCTCTCTGTCTCTCTCAGAATAAACAAATAAAACTATAAAAAAATGCTTGCTTGAATTACACATCTACGTGGTGGTTTAAAACACGTGATCTAGAATGAATTACTGCTCGCTGGTAAGCGTCTTAGACCCCAGGTTTCTCCTCTACAAACTTCCCACTCTCTGTGCTTTTATCGGAGGGCTTCCTGGACTTCCCAGGAGAATTTCGGACAGAAACCAGTTTGCCTTTCCGAATCTTGGGAGATTATCCTGACCTCATGCTGCCCAGAAGCAATGCGTCTCAGATGGGCGTGCCTGCCCTTCAGTGAAACAACCTTCATGAAATCTCAACAGAAATAAGTCCCCCTCCGGATGGCGACATCCTCTCTCCCCTCCCGGCCAACATCGCCAAAACGACCCACGTCTCATTACGGGCCGACGGAACCTTAGCAGGGGAGACCAGAGAAACGGGCCAGTACAATCCACTCTTCAGTTTAGATGTACTTGCCCCCATGGATCCCATTTCCAAAGAGCTTGGACAGTCAGAACCTGAGAGCTGGGCCAGCATGTTTCTCCTTTCTTGGTGCCCTGGTACTGCTCAGAGCCATACGGTGTCCTCAAAATATCCGGCATCAAAAGATGTCGTAGAACGGCAAGCTTACATAAATGCTCCACGGCAAACACGAGAAGGATGACTAACCCCGGTTCTCTTTAAATATCTAGTGGAAGCCCAAGCGCTGAGGAGGGTCCCTCCCTCCCTCCCTCCCTCCCTCCTTTCTTTCTTTCTTTCTTTCTTTCTTTCCTTCTTTCAGTTTATCTATTTATTTTGAAAGAGAAAGGAGGGGGGCGCAGAGAGAGAGGGAGAGAGAGAAAATCAATGTGGGGCTCGAACTTACAAAGTGTGAGATTAAGATCAGAGCTGAAACCAAAAGTCAGACATTTAACTGACTGAGCCACCCAGGCACTCCTTTTTTTCTTTCTTTCCTTCTCCCTCCCTCCTCCTTTCCTCCTTCCCTCTTCCTTCCTCCCTCCCACCCTCTTTCCTTCCTTCCTTCCTTCCTTCCTTCCTTCCCTTCTCCTTCTCCTTCTCTTCTTCTTCTTCTTCTCTTCTTCTTCTTCTTCTTCTTCTTCTTCTTCTTCCTCTCCTCCTTCTCTCTCTCTCTCTTTTAGAAAATAGCTTGACATCTTGCACTCTCTCACTATGGCAACCATCCCACTTGATTATCATTACTTGCCTTTTCTGCTAATGTATAGGTTCGGGGAGGGATGTGTGAATGTCCCCGTGCCCTGTATTCTGAAAACCTAGCATGGAGTCAAATTATTTATTAAATGAAGGAATGAATGAACCTTGGGTGTAGTGACACATCTCCAAGCGTAGATAAAGAAACACAGGTCACTGGGGAGCTTTTGCAGCACTAGCCAGTAGAACAGAGGGGAGAGAAGTGTAAGCTGAACCTTCCTGGTCTGGAAACCCTCAGGCGGAGCACCCAGGACGTTCCTTTCCCTCCATTTGTGCCCACAAATGTGTCTGCTCTGGCGTCTGCTCAGCAGCAACATTTTAATGGGCACCGAACTTTCAAAAATAAACACTGGCCAGGATCCTCGCTTTCTCTGTTCCAACCCTGACTCTAGTCCCAAACTCTGGACTTCACACAGACATGGGAAGAATGGGTGGATGCTGTGGAATAAACTGTATAGGGGTGGTTATTTCATGGTTTAGGCAGGAGTGTGCACACACATGCGTGCCTGCACTCACACACTCACACACACTTACACGGTCAACAGAAAGACAAAGAACTCATCTATTTATCTCCTTTAAAGGACTTTGAGGCCTTCCAGTTATGGTGGCTTGAAGAGATGGGCAAATCCTCTTGGCCAAAAACAAGTGTGAAATTGGACAAAAGAATCAAACAGGCCAGTTGAGGGCTCTGACAGTCGACCATAGGCAGACGAGAAATTGAGAAGTGTATTTTTTAATAGCTTTATTGAGATGTAATTTACATAAAGTTAGCCTGTTTAAAGTGTTGGATGTAATAGTCGTTTTTGGCACATTGATGGGATTGTGCCAGAGAAACGTTTATTTGGTGCACTTGGTGAAGGGGGTGTGGGTCCGCGGTGTTCTCGCCTGGAGCTGCCCCCTTGGCTCCTTCAGTTTGGGGCTGGCCTCGAACACCCTGACCTCTGCTGAAAGGGGCCGTGTGAGGTGGGACAGGGGCCGAACACCTGCACCGCGCCAAGGGAGAGCTGCAAGCGTGGTAAACGGCTGAGGAAACAAAACCATTATTTTATGAGACACAACAGACGCAAACAAAATGCCGTTAATGATACCTGACATTGACTGCACGATGTGTCTTGATTTCAGAGATGTTAAAATGTGGATCTTGGAATGGATAGAAGAATACGGGAGGAGCAGGAGTTAGAGGGTTATGTGGCCGGGAACATGGAAGGTGCAGATGAGGTTGACTTTGAGTTGTTACATGAGGGACAGATCAGGCAAGTGGTCCAAAGCTCAGCAGGCAATCTGAAGTGTGGATGCGGACTTGGTATGTCACTTAGGGGTGGTTTTGGAACCAGAGGCGACGATCTGATGGCCCAAGAGAGTGTGGAGGCAGGGCCTAACACTAACCTCCCCGCTCCAGCCTCCTGCGAATTGTGACAACCAAAAATAGCTATAGATGTCGTCAAATGTCCATCAGGGGAGAATTTGCTCCCCACCCCATTCCTTTTGAGAACTACTGGGGTAGAGAAGAAGGAGGAGGAAGCCGAGGGGATACCTCGGCTTTAAGATATACTTACATAATGAACACAGGGTAACTGAGAAGGAGCTTGGTATTGATTAAACAATGGCGTGCCTAGTTTTTGTTTTCCCTTTTTTCATTTCACTTGGTGTGTGTTCTCTGGCCTTACAGTGAGCAGGCAGTGCTGAATTTCAGTTGCTAGTCCGCAGTAGTCCAGGTGTCACTTTTCAAACTTGACCACCCATGGCTGCATGACCCTGACCACTATCCAGCTGCATGGCCTTGACCGCTCAGTGCTGCATGGACTTGACCGCTGTCCAGCTGCATGGTCATGACCACCCATGGCTGCATATCTTAGACCACTATCCAGCTGCATGGCCTTGACCACTCAGTCCCGCATGGCCTTGACCACCGTCCAGCTGCATGGTCATGACCACCCATTGCTGTATGGCCTTGACGACCATGCTTCAAATTCCCCTTTCTTCTTCCTCCTTTTCTTCCTCCTTCTCTCCCTCTCTTCTTCCTAAATATTCATAAATATTTTTTCATAAATATTTATTGGAAGCCATGTCAATCTTGATTGGAAAATCATTAGGATATGAGCATACAAATGAATGTATTATTAGCCGTTGTAATAATGGCTATGAAGGAAACCTACGTCTGACATCCTTGAAAATCCCTGTTAATCCTCCACTCCATGAACAACCTGTGTTCAGGGGACTTCATGGCCTCTCAGGGATGACTTGGTGGCATGGTGTCCCTGTCAGTGAATTTTGGAGGATGCATGTCCTGGGTACGAGGGAAGCTGTGGAGACAGACTGTCCCACGTACGAGCCTTGTGACTTTGGCTAAGCTCTCCAGTCTTGTCTGGGATAAGCCTAAACTGGGATATAATAGTATATCATCCATGTAATAGGATTGTGGAGAGGTCTAGATGAGATCATTCACGATACGTGCTCGGACCAAGGCCTAGAGTGTAGTCCGTGCCCAGTAGACACTGTGCAGCTGCGAGGGTCTTGGAGCACATTGCCAGGAAGTGGGGTTGAGAGTGGGGTGGCGGGCAGGGGGCAGCCCAGACGATAGGCTTAAGGGGATAGTGCCAACAGGGATGGAGAAAGGAGAACACATTTCAGGTAGAGCGAGTAAGTAAGAGTAGGGCCTGAGGAGTTTTGGAGACAAGGGGGTCCCAACAGGCATGGGACCAGCAGCGCTGCTGCTCTGTCAGCGTTAATGCCCGGGGCAAGGGTAAGGTGGGAACCATTACTTTGATTGACCTTGAAGAGGGAGGACAGGAGGAGGCAGACAAACTGGGAGCACCTGTGGGGCCAAGTGTCAGCAGCCTTGGAATAGGAGAGAGGGTGAGCTTTAGGAGGCTTCAGTATGGCTTCATATGGTGCGAGAGGGGGCCCGGAGGGAGCAGAGACTCAACCAGCCTTCTGGTCAGCTTCCAGCACGATCTCATCCATGCTTGGTGCTCAAAAACCCGTGGCAGTGGGATGAAGAAACCATAGACGGTCTAGGTCACATAGGTCTGGTTATTCCAATTTTGCAGGCGATCAGAGACACTTAGTGTTTTGCTCAAGGTCACACGGCTGGAAAGTGGTAGGGCCAAGGCTTAAACTCAGGTCTCCGGGGTCCTGGGGCTCTTTCCTTTGAGCATACTGTGGCTCTGTTAGGATTTACTGTCTGGTCCCTGACTCCGAGCCAACCTCCCGTCCTCCTGATGGACTATGGGAAGGCAAGAGAGTGATGGGCCAAAGGAGTTCTCAGTTCCAATCCTAACGTTTCCATGTCCCAGCTGTGTGGTCTTGGCAAACGTTTTAATTCTTTAAACCACATCATCTCCTCTGTCAAATGAGAAGGACTCAGCCTTTGCGCAGCATTACCTGACCGCCAGCTAGAATGCAAGCTCTGTGAGGGCAGGGACTGTCTCTTTTGTCCACGACTCTGTGTCCAGCACCAGCACCGGGAACAGTGCCTGGTCATTGCTGGAGTTGACCTCAGATGAGCATCCCTCCCACCGTTCAGGCTTTTATTCTGAAATTCGACCACAAGATGGCAGCAAAGGAAAGCGGATCCCCATGACAAGGCTGTGGCTGGTCCAAGGGCCTCTCAAGACTTTTCGGGTTGCTGGTCTCCCTGAATTAGGAAACGGAGGGCTCTCGCTGTTCCCCGAGCTTCCCTGTGCACCTAATTACTACCCTGTCTGCAGTGGCCCAGGGCTGCTCAGACGTGAAGAGGTAGCTTTCTGACCTTGGTCTAGTGGAGCTTTCAGTGGGAGCTTGTGTCCTTAACTGGTCCCCACCGGGGCTTTGGGGACGGGGGGGACGAGGTCAGCCTGGGATTGTGGATGAGAGGCTAGCGTTTGGCATGTCGTGGCGGTCTCTACAGACTGATTACGAATCCACACCATCATCTCACTTCGAGACAGGTGTCATGATCATGGGCGGTGCCTTCAGATTTCAGGTTGCTTCCCATATCTTGGCCAGAGCAAATAATGCAGCAAGAAACATAGAGCTTACCCTTCCTTTTCCGTCCAGGGCTCTTTGCCCACTCTTGGCAGGATTCTGGGAACCAGAACTCCTCTCTGGACCACCCTGTTCTCCTCCTGGCTCAGGAGCTAAGCAGCTGGGCGGGGCTGGTGGGGGACTTTCGACACGGGATCCCGTTGAGCTCCCGAGAGAGGGACAGCTAATCCCTTTCTACATAGGTGGGAAACTGAGGCTCGGAGAGATTAAATAACCGTCCCACATACCGAAACTCAGAAGAGGTGAAGGCAGCCTTTGCGGCCAGGATTCTGTCGCCTCTGAATACAGGTGCGACCTGAAATGAAAAAGGGAAACAGAAGAATTCTGACTTCCGCTCAGTCTCTCTCATTTCTTGGCTCCTTTAACTGTGCCTCCTCACCTCACCTCAATCCTATTAGCTGCGATTCTGATCTCCAAAGGGGATTCAAACCTTCTGGTGTCTCAGGCATTTGCATCAAGATTCCGGCACTCTCTGTAATTGGTAGTTACGGGCCCACTTCAAAAAGCCTTCCTCCCCTGCCCGCTTTCTGTCTCCTTTTACTGTGCTGGGCAGGAGTGACTGGCCAGCGCCAGCTCCCGGCTTCCTCAGGACTGGACGCAGGTGCCCCCGGCTTTCCTGTTCCCTGTTGATCCTCTGCCCCCTCCCCTCCAGGAGCTTAGCCCCGGGTGGCAAAGGCCGGCCTCCCTGCCTGCCCGTGGCTCTGCAGCTAAGTGGCATTTCCTCTGTGGCGCTGGAGGTGTGCCAGGCGGCCCCCATGCTGCTCTCTGCGGTCTCTCTGCCCGGCCCTCACCCAGGGATGGTGACATCAATGAAAATGAGGCCAGCCGAGAGTGAATTTAATAAGCAAGGGAAAGACTGCAGTCTGAGACTGAGGCTTGAGCTAAATGGGGCTGTGGGGTCTTTAAGCAACAGAGAAGATCAGCAGCCTGAACACAGGCACAGGTAACAGACCCCAGAGGCCCTGGGCCGTGGCCAGGGGACATCTCGGACACGCAAGGTTTCATGTAAAGGGGATGCCGGCCTGGGTTCTGGCCGAGGACACCGACCGAGGGCTCCGAGTCCGGGGTGGGGTGGGTTATCCGCACTCTTCCCTCAGCTCCCCCGCTCTCTGGCCCAGGACACCCCCTTGGAGGACTTTTTGGATCCATTTGTCATCTGTGTGGTCAGAAGACCGTGGTAGATGGCATGAGACCTTCTGCCCCTCCTCTGTGCCCTCTAGCCCTCCCCGTCCCCACAAGGAAAGTGAGTTCAGGACACTCACAGGGCACAGACTGGTGAGCTGGCAGGATTATATCCCACAACACAGGGGCCTATCCTCTGCTCTTTTCTTAGACTTCCTGTCTCTCTCTATGGGGCAGAATTGGTAAACTGAGCCAGGACCCTCCCTAACCCCCTTCCAGCTTGAGATCTGGCCGTCTCTTCCTGTCACCCTGCCCTGGTGACAGGGTCACCAGGTCCCGATGCTGGTCCCGATGTTTCCACTGGTTGGAGAGGTAGGATGCTGGGTGTGTAAGCGGCCAGCACAGCTCAACTTTAACCAGAGGGCAGGTCCCCCGGGGTCACTGTCGGCGGGGCCAGCGGCGAAGAAAGCGGTACTCCGACTCCGGGGCTGCTGTTGCGTGTGTGTGCGCGCGCACATGTGTTGACAAAGACCCCCCCTTGACGACTACTTGTCAGGGCTCCTCCGAGCCCTCTTCGCAACTGGGCCTCAACCTTGGCCTTTCGTATCTGTCCTGTCCTCGCTGGGTCTGCCTAGAGCAGTTTGGGCAAGAATCCCGCTAAGTCATCCCTGCCACCCTGGATACTCGATCGGGTCCCTCGGCCCCACCTTTGATGCCCCTTCCTCAGTCTCCCGGCGATTTTCCATCCACTGGCCCCTCCCCCGCTCCTTGGTTGTAAATCCCCACTTGTCCTTCTATTCCTTTGGCGTTGAGGTCCGTTTCTCTCCCCTGTGATTCCCTACGCCGTGATCTTGAATGAAGTCTTCCTTGCCATTTAAAACATTTTTTAAGTTGATTGATTGATTGATTGATTGATTTAGAATCCTAAGCAGGCTCCTCCTCCCTGTCAGCACAGAGCCCCATGTGGGGCTCGATCCCACGAACTGTGAGATCACAACTGAGCCGAAATCAAGAGTCCGATGCTCCGCCCGCGGAGCCACCCAGGCGCCCCATTTTAATAAGGGTCAGAATAATTCTCTCTTTAGTAGTGTGTGTTTGTGTAAGTCTGTGTAGAAAGAGCTTTCTCAGCTCACCCTTAGGGAGGAAGGGGAGAAGGAAAGGCAGGATTAGGACACCTCTGTGTCCTCAGCTCTAAGAGCAACATTTTGACAACGGAACGTGTTCACACGATCCGACCGGGTCAGGCTGATCCACTGGAATGTAAGTGCCACGCAGCGGTGGGGGACGGGGCTGTGTGTTTTGTTCGCCACTGTGTCCTCCCACCTAGAAGAGAAGGAATGTATATTGGAAGAAAGAATAACTCTATGCCCAGGGGCCAGCGCTGAGGGTGATGTGCCATATGGGGGGGGGGTGGTCCATGGTGTTTGGCAGTGTGGGATGATGTGTGGTGCCATCAGGCACGGAGTGACCTGAGAGTGAGCTGGACACGGTCCCCCCCTCCTGACTGGTACCGTGTAGTAGGAGGAAGTCAGCAATTAAGCACGCGATAACGTGAAGTCTGGCAGTGCTGATGGGACAAAGTACGGCAAACTTGGAAGCACGAGTGAGAACAGATGACCCGGTGTAGCGGGGGGACGAGGAAGGTGCCCCAGAGCAGTTACTTCTAAGGCGAGTCCTTGGGCCGTCCCAGCGGGTTGGGGGGAAGGAAGTGGTCTTTGTCTGCCTGGGGCATGGAAGGCGGCGGGCACGAGTTAGAGACATGGCTGGAGAGGGGTCAGGGACCAGGTCTGGAAGGGCTTTCCAGAGAGTTTGGGCTGTTTCCTGTCAGCGGGCACACCTGCATCCTGTTGGTTTACATCTTCCCTCCTGTGTTCATTTAGTGGTTCATTCGTTCAGTCATTTATTCATTCATTCAGCAGATGATCTGCGGCCACCGCGTCAGCCACAGCGTTAGAAGGAAGAAAGTGACATGGTCCCAGTCTCGAGGACTTCACGTCTGGTGGGGAAGCTCGAGGTGCCGTCACTTAGTTATTTGGGCTCCGCACCTCCTTCCTCCAATGCATCCCTTCCTACGTGAGGCCCGGATGCTATTGGCCTTGACATTGGCCAAGGTACTATTTTTCAGAGGTTGGATTCTCCAGAAGAGAGAGATCCCTTTTATTTAAGCAAGGGGGGACTCGGCGCATTGCATTTTAAACTATTAGTGCGAACTGTGACCTCATCTGTAATTAGCAGATGGGGAAGTCACAGGCAATTAGCAGCGCAGGGTGACAGCACCTGGACTGAGAGGCAGCGCAATGTGCTGTAGTGCGCGGTGGGGAGCTGGAAGGGACAGCCCCCGCATGCTGGTTGTCGCTGTCAACTGGGACCCACTGTCACCCTCCTGTAAGGTCTTCTCTCCATCACAGAGGAGCCAGGGAGTGCACCCTAGAATCACCTCCTCCACGGAATCCTAGGTGACAGTGTTCTAAGGTGCGCGGTGTTTGCGGGCTCTGGGGTCTGATCAAGGGAAAATAGGCGGCCACGGCGACTGTAGCTTGCTCAAGCTTTCTTCGGGCAACATGCTGATGGGTTTGCACTCCAGTTCACCCGGCCCCAAAGTCCACACACTTAACCACTAGATTCCAGGAGGGTGGGCTTAAAGTCAGACAGCTGTTATGGGAGAAAGGATTCACCGCAGGATCTTAACCAGGAGTGTGTGTGTGTGTGTGTGGTTGTGTTGGCAAGGGGTCGGGAGCAGGAGGAAGGAGAAGGGAAGGGAGGTTGGAGAACCTTCTGGACGGGCCTCAGCTGAGCTGGGATTCCGGGAGCTGCTCTCAGGGCCACAGGGGCAACAGGAAGCTAGAAGAGAAGACAAGTTCCTTCACAGAGGACTGGACTAGAAGCTCATGGGACATCCCGGTGGCCTTGCCTGGAGCCAGTGAGATGTTTGATTTCCCAGTTCAGGAGAGAAGAGCGGGCTTACCATCTAGGTGTGGGAATCACCAGCAGAGGTGTGGGTGATGTCATGGGAAGAA
Source organism: Panthera uncia (assembly GCF_023721935.1). Classification (NCBI taxonomy): domain Eukaryota; kingdom Metazoa; phylum Chordata; class Mammalia; order Carnivora; family Felidae; genus Panthera; species Panthera uncia. Next base: position 10,662,751 of record NC_064812.1, on the reverse strand, counting down.
GTTCCGATGGATGGATGGGGGAAGCGTGGAGAGGGAGAAGGCAGCTTAGGATCGGGGAGTCAGACAACTGCTCTAAGAAGCTTGACTGAGGTCGGAGAGGTCGAAGTGACACCAGGAGGGACGGCGCTGGACGGCAAGGGGAGGCGAGCCTTCAGGAGGGAGGGAGCAGTGGCTGAATCAAACTCTTTGTCAAGGTCAAGCACCATGACTGTCTGTCCAGCTCGGACCTTTCCTCTGAACTCCACGCACCCACGCAGGTGGGCAATAGACACCTCAACTTTACCTGCCCGGAAGTGAACCTGTGGCTCCCTCACCCAAACCCAGCTCCTTCTCCTGCACTCTGAATCTCAGCACCCTTCTAGTTCATCGGTCCTCAAAGCGTGGTCATCCTGGCCCCGTCTCCTCCATAGCTCACATCCAATCCCTCATCAAGTATCATGAGCTCAGCGTGTACATATCCAGATATACCCAGAATCCGACCACTTCCTGCCCCCGCAGCTCCCAGCGTGGTGCAGGCACGTCCGCATCTCACGGGTTGTTGCACTGACCTCCTGACTCGTCACCCTGCTTCTGCCCTTTCCCTGTCGCTCTAGCACAACACAGCAGACAGATGTCACTGCAAAAAAACACGTGACTCCTCTGCCCCAAACCCGTCTCATTTCACGGGTGGCCCATCTCATTCGGAGGAAAGCCCTTAGTGTTGAGGGGACATCCAGGGACCAAAGGGTGTGGGTGTGCCAGTCTCTTTCCCACCTGGCTGCTGAGAGATTTATTTCAAAACTCAGTATTTGTCCAGCCCCCCACCTCCTCCCCCATGCCTTCGCTAAAACCAGTTTAACAATCCCAAGTACTGGTCATCTGAACAAAAGAGATGTATTCCTTTCAATCCAGAAGACACATATTTCAGGGCACCTGGTTGGCTCAGCTGGTGAAGCATCTGACTCTTGGTTTTGGCTCAGGCCATGATCTCACAGTTTGTGGGTTTGAGCCCTCTCTCATTGTGGAGCTTGCTTGGGATTCTCTCTCTCTCTCTCTCTCTCTCTCTCTCTCTCTCTGCTCCTCCCCTTCTCTCTCTCTCTCAAAATAAGTAAGTGAACTTAAAAAAAGACACTTCTTTCGGCAGGAACATGGTAAATGTCAGAGGATGTGACGTCTTCTACAGGAGGCTCGGGTTTCCCTGGCTATGTCTGCACACTCATCAGAGGCCAGCCTGCAGCCCCCAGCTGCCACCAAGAGAGGGCATGTCTCTCCGAGACTGGTGCCCAAGGGAAGGTGTTCCAAAGGGTCCATTGCTTGGGCGACTTCAGTAGTTTCTTTGGGGGCTAGTTTGGTCATTTCTGCAGAACAGCAAGCTGTCACTCAAAAGAACCCTTGGTCAATTGTTCACCGCTTGCTCCGGGCATGTCATACAACCGTCCTTCCCGTTTTTAATAATCTCTACCCCGTGGGGACAGTGAAGGTGGCTAATGGTGGGACTGTAGGCGTTAAGAAAACAGGTTGGCTGCTGGCATTTGTAATGATCATCAGCCTTATAAATGTGCATAGGAGGGAAGGAGTCAGGACAAGCAACAAGAAACGTTTTCCAAGCGATGGCATTTCCTTATTTTTCTTCTGCTGCTGAAATATTTCTTTGGACTGGGCACCAGGGCCACATTCCTGGTTACAGAGGAGGGATGGGTGTCGTGGAACAGTCCTTCGGAATGCAGATGCCCAGTGTGTGTGTGTGTGTGTGTGTGTGTGTGTGTAAGTGTATGTGTACACAAACTGAGAAGGGGCCGAGTTTCGGATTGGAGTCCAGCCGTGTGGGGCAGAGGTGGGTGTGGAGATGTGGGCACCAGAAGCGGAGTGAGGACGAGGGTCGTGGGGGCTGGCGGGCATCACAGGCTTCCAGGGGACCTCCAGCCAGCCTCACTCGGGCTCATGGGGCAAGGAGGACCTACACGATGTCCAGGGCACAGCGTGGCCTTACTTGCAGTGAGCAAAGGAGAAGAGGTCAGAGCACCTATGTGGAGTCAAAGGTCACGAGACAGGAGTCCGGTTCTGTGCACTGGCTCCAATTCCGGTCCTGGCTGTTGAGTCTTGACCAAATGTGTCCCCGTCTTTGGGCTTTTGTTTTCATATATACAAAAATCAAGACTTCGGGCCACATGTGATCTGTAAGCTCTTTTCAGCTTTCACGCTTTAGGTTTAGATAGAGCTTTTAAAACGTTCATTTTTACTGATTTTTATGAGCCTGGGTGTGCTGGAATATTGAGATAACAATCCCTCTCCCTGACAGTTGTTATGAAGGTCAACTGAAATCATTTTTGGAAATGGGCTTCACAAACTGTAAAGCACCCTGCAAATGTTAGTTCTCATTACCACGATCGTTAGGATAATGTCAAGACAGGAGTCAGTGAATTACGAAAGAACTATATTTGAAATTATTTCCAAACGGGAGCTGATGGCACTTGAGGCAAGCTGTCTGTTTTATAAAAGGAAAAGACAGGTGCATGGAGTCGACTGAGAACGCTTTGGATGCTCACGCAAAGAATGGCGATATTATCTTCCTGGGGCCAGAGGGCAGGATGGTGGCCGGAGGCGTGTGGCTGATGGGCAGTTAATAATTCAAATCGGCACAGGGTGCTGTGCTTCAGGGCACCCGGCCCCCTGGTAACTCATCAATAAAATATTGGGTTCAGTTGTTTGGAGCCCACAGCTAATCTGAGAGCAGCACTCTCACTTGGAAATGCTGGTTGGCACAGGGAAGCAGAGCGTCAGAAGAGCCTGCGGGTCTGGAATAAAAATGTCAGGGAAGCAAATGAATCTCCAACACCCTTTCTCTCACTGCCTCCGAAAGGGCAGCCTTGAAATCTGGGTCAGCAGTGGTTACTGCGGCCCTGGGAAGATTCGGCCCCGGCCGTGCACGGTGTCGAGCTGGCTCTCTCCGCAAGGTGTCTGCCCACCTCTGTTCCGGGAGGGCTCCAGACCCTCTGGCTCAGGGTGGGATCCCCAAGGGTCCAGTGAAATCCTCTGCAGCTCTTCAGGTCAATCCACATGCTTTACTTTGGCTTAATTATACCTTTTTATCATTATTAGTATTTATTAAAAATAAATTTATTATGCATTTTATTTATCATTTTTATTTTTAACGTTTATTTATTTTTGAGAGACAGAGCGTGAGCAGGGGAGGGGCAGAGAGGGAGGGAGACACAGAATCCGAAGCAGGCTCCAGGCTCCGTCCGAGCTGTCAGCACAGAGCCGGACAAGGGGCTCGAACTCACGGACTGTGAGATCATGACCCGGACTGAAGTTGGATGCTTCACCGACTGAGCCACCCAGGTGGCCCTCATTGTTTTCATTATAAAGTAACGTACACTCGTTAAAGGAAATTTTGTAAATGCAGACAAAGAAACAAGGCTTAAAGACAAAGGGAAGTGACCAATGCCCATTATTTCAGAACAACGTTCATGTGTGATGTCAATGACAAGCTATCCTGGGGTGTGGCAGAGGGCCAGGCTGCTGGGTGACGAGACACTCAGTCGCTTGTCATCCATACGGCAGCCTTACGAGGCATCGTGGGTGGACAACCATTTATCGACACTTCAAATTCCACAACGTCCTAAGCACTGACGTTTGTTTTCTAAGGAATCTGGGGGCAAAACGCAACCTGCAGTGGGTCCCAGGTACAGACTCTGGTTACGCTGCTTTGTGTGTCGTTACATTACGAGCGAGTTTAATTACTGAGCAGTGCCGCGGACACCTTTGGGGTGTTTCCTAGTGTATGATATTTTAACCATGTTTCTCAGATCTGAAAGCTTCAAAATTTCCAAATCGCAGCGGCTTCTGTTGCCATCCTCGTGGGGCAGGGGAAGAACGTGGGGGGCACGACTTACGCTACTGGCCCAACATCAAACCACTGACAAGTGGTGGGGGGACGGGATTCAAACCACGGCCTGTGTACCTCAAGGAACTGCCCTCAGGACTCTCAGCCCAGTACGTCCTGTCCCTGACCGTCTCCACATCACAACCCGCAAAGAGAATCAGAGGCTGTCTGACCTCCTGGGGTGGAAGGGGAGGCTGTTGAGGGTCCGGGCGAGTGGTGCTGAGTTGTCCCCCCCCCCCCCGACTGCTGTTCCAGAATTCTGCCCTGGCTCGTCCATCTTCTCTGCCCGCCAGGGAGTCTGCTCCCACTTTCAACTTTCATTTAATGAATATCATTCGCCCACCACAGGGCTAGGCAGTGGTGCTTAAGGGCAGGACTCTGGAACAAGAGCTCCTGGGTTTGAATCCTACTGCCACTATTTGCTGGGTCTAAGACAGCGTGAGTCGCTCAGGAGCTCTGCGTCTCAGCTTCCTCGTCTGTGAAATGCTGATGACAGCACAGTAGTCACTTCCAACTGGAGGAGGGAGGCAGAGGAACTGGTGGGGGGCATTTCTGACCTTCAGGTGATCCGCCTGACTTTACGGGAGGGCAGAATGCGAGGCAGCCGGGGCTCAGACCCAGCCCTTGGAGGAATAACTTACATCTTCCCTAAGAGGGGTTGTGTTCATCTCTGGGGAAGGCGTGCATCACCTACACAGGCTGATAAACGCAGTTGGGGGGGGGGGGGCGCGACAAAAGATGTCATCGCTGTCCAGAATACACAGCTGTTGAGAAAGCCCGTCTAGTGGGCCTGAACGTCTGTAGACTAAGCCAGGCCCTGTTCTGTGTTTCTCTTTGTATTTCACCATTTGGGGCACTGTTTCCTTGGCCAGAGTTTTTACACTTGGCATTCCTAAGATCAAATCCAAAATTTCACAAGCAGAAATCAGTGGGGGGGAGAAACATGAGGTTGGAGCCCCTGGCTGGAACAGGATGCCAGGTTTGTTTCGGAGTTAAGAGCAGGTTCTCAGAAATCACTTGACATTGGAAGTTCTTTTCGTAAATGAGATGAACAGACCAAAAAAGTAGGCAAACAGAAAACAGCTGTCTCATTTCAAGAAGACTGTCTTTCTTCACCACCCCCTCCAGCCTTGCACAAGGCCCGAGAAGAGGCGTGCCTCTCAGCTACATCAACCACGGGCCAGTGTCCCGGTTCTGTCTCTGCAGACCCGCTGGGGCCACGGAATGGGCTGACCCAGGGGCAGGGATCCAACGCTTTGGGGCCAGAAAAAATTGGAGCAGAGTTCAGATGTCCCCTGGGTAGGGTTCTTGATAATTCACTGAGGATTCTTGGCACCATTGGGCCTCCTTGCTCCTCTGTTTGTTTATTTATTTTTGGGTTTTTATTTTTTTGGAGAGAGAGAGAGAGAGAGAGAGAGAGCATACATGTACAAGTGGGGGAGGGGCAGAGAAAGAGGGAGAAAGAGAGAATCCCAAGCAGGTTCTGCACGGTCAGCACAGAGCCCGACTCAGGGATCGAACCCACAAACCGTGAGATCATGACCTGAGCCGAAACCAAGAGTCAGACACCTCGCCCACTGAGCCACCCAGGTGCCTCTGCTCCTCTGTTTAATGGAGCCCTGAAGGAAGCCACGTGTCCCATCCCCCCTGTCCCCTCCGTGAAGCCTGTTTCACTTCAGGGCTCGTCATCAGTGAGTCAGCGACAGGTTCTGGGTGAAGCTTCACCCCCAAAGTGGCAGCATCCAGGAGCCTGGGTCTGGCTTCATGCCTCCTCCTTTGGTTCCTGCCCAGTTATCTTGCTTAGGATGACATTCTTCTAGTCCAGGGACTGGGTCCTGAGTCCTAGCTCAGAGCTTGGGGACAACATCTGTGCTGGGTAAACTCTTTCCCTGGGACTGGATCCATCTCACCGTGGCCTGTCTGCTGCATGCCGCCCATAGAATCTAGAAGGATCCTGCCCTCCGGATCAGACCAAAGCTTGATGGCCCGCATCGAGTCTTCTCTGTCTTTGGGAGACAGTGCTGTCACAGCCTGACTGCCGTCGCCGAGGCCGGCCTCTTTGCCGGGATGTTTGCCGCAGCCCCAGACCCCCAGCTTCCCTCCTCTTCTCTGCGGCTCCAAGTCTAAGCACCCCCTGGGGCTTTACTTTGTTTCAGTGTCCTCAGAAACTCGCCTGAATAAACCAGGAGGCTTCCTCTGCGTCTGTGAAGATAATGATGAACCCTGGCATCAGAAGGACTTTACAGTTCACCTGATGCTGTCTTCTCATTCCGTTGGGACCTCAGGTAGTTCTCTGGTAGGTGTATAATTTCTGAGAGCAAAGGCCATTACCCACATGGCTCAAAGTTCAAGGGCCCCCCACCTCTGTGCGTCGTGCTTCTCTGGAGACCGTAGTCTCTCTCCTACCTGGGGAGGGAGTCTCGCCTGAAATATTCTGGGTAGGTACTTCCTTGAAAGCATGTCCACTGGAGGTACGTTTCTTCTAAATGGCTGTTGTTAAGAGTGCAAGAGTTTAGAAGAGTGCAAGAGAGTGAACTCTCACTTTTGCAAGAGTGCAAGAGAGTGAACCTGCCTGCAACAGCTTCCCCACCCACTGCCTTTGGAGCTGGTCCTCCAACAGATCACGTGGGTTTGATCCCACCTCGGGGCCTTTGCTCTTGCCATTCCTTCCCATGGGAACACTCTCCTCCCAGGGTGCTTGGTTCTCATTGTTTAGGGCTAATCTTCAACAGGAAGTCCTCAAAGAGGCCTTCCTTGTAGATCCCAGTTACACGGCATCCCCGACCACCAATTCTCTATCCCAGTTGTCCTCCCCAATTTTCTCTACGGCATCTACCCTTATCTGGAAGTAGGTTACTTATGTATTGGTTTAGAGGAACGTTATGGATTATCCCCACGCTGACTGCTAGTTCTGCGAGGGCCAGACTTTTGCCAGGATTTCTCTGGAGCTTAGGAAAGTACAGGCACAGCTCAACACACTCTGGCTGAGGGCATGCACACAGTACTGTGAGGGTTGCGTGAGGTCATTACGTAAAGGGTCTGGCACCGGGTCCTGCGCGTGACAAGAGCTCGACAGGGGCGCCTGGGTGGCTCAGTCGGTTGAGCGTCCAACTTCAGCGCAGGTCATGATCGCGCGGTTTGTGAGTTCGAGCCCCACGGTGGTCTCGCTGGTGTCAGCCTGGCTGGGTAGACCCTGCTTTGGATCCTCTGTTCCCCTCTCTCTCTGCCCCTCTCCCACTTAATGCTCTCTCTCTCTCCCCAATAAATAAAACATGACAAAGTAATAAGGGGCCCTTGTGTCGAGTGTCTGCTTACACGTCCCTCTTTCATACTCAGTTGTGAGCCTTTCAAGGTCAAGGGAGCAGGTCTTATTTATCTGTGCTTCCCAAAGAACCTCGTGCATACGAGATGATCGATAAATGTCTCTGATTTGAGGAGAAGCTCAAATCCTGTCTTCAGTCTAGTGTATCCCAAGACCAATGAAACCATCCTTGTTCTAAAAAAAATTAAACCTTTTTATTAGTATATTTATTTTATATATAAAAGAAATACAAAAAAAGGAAACACAAAGAAAATGCTTTCATGGCAAGTCGGACTTGTCGGCGCCCTCAGCCTGGGCCCCGGGCTCTGGCCCACTGGCTGTCAGCAAAGTCCGCCGGTTGTAGTGGCCCTTGATGATCCCTGTGTTGATGTTCTCATTGAGCAACTGCTTCTGCCTTTGCCTGTTGAGGGACTGGACAAGGCCCAGGACGACCGCGGCCAGTGAGTACTGCCCGGGCAGTCTTCTCGGGGGCAGGATGAACGGGTTGGGTTGGACTCTTCCCAGGAGAAAGTACGTTTTGATTTTTCCTTCCTGCTCACTGATGCCCTTCACGTAGATCTCCCCTCGGTAGTCGAAGGCAAAGCCCTGGTCCTTCAGGATGAGATAGGTCTCCTCGGGGACTTGGATCCTGCCGCTGACCCCTGTGCTGTCCATTCGGCTCGCCAGGTTCACAGTTTTGCCCCAAATGTCATATTGTGGCTTCTTAGCGCCGATGACCCCAGCTACCACGGAGCCGTGACTGATGCCTGCGAGCGACCAAAGGAGCGAGAGGTAAGAGAAGAGAAGAGGGACATCACTAAGGTGGCTGCACCCCCGCCTGGGACAGTGAGCAGGGAAGGTATGGTCTCTGTGGATAAACTGTGGGGCCCAGATCCCGCCTCGGCCGCTCACTGGGTGAGCGGCCTGGGTCAGTTACTTAGCCTGGGTGGACCTCACTTTTCCCACGTGCAGAGTAGAAGGAAGATGGAATGAGATAATGGGAGGAAAGCCTTGGCATGGTGCCTGACTACCAGGGACTGCTCCCGAGCAAATTAGGATAATTTTCACCAGGATGCTGACGTAGCCCGTGGGACGGACGGAGCACTGTGCCACGAGTCAGGACGCTGGGGTCTCCTCCAGCCTCTGCTGTTGCAGTGCTCTGAGAGCCTGGGTAGACCTTTGCCTTCTCTGTTTTAGTCCAGGGCCTGAGCATCATTCCCTTGGTCCGTGGCACAAGCCTCCCAACGGGCCTCCCTGCCTCCTCCCTTGTCCTCCAGCAGACCAGCCCCCATCTGGCCAAGTTCCAACCGCTTCAACACCTGCCACGGCCCCTTTTGCCTGTAGGATGAAGCCCAGCCCCCTTGGGATCACAGCCAAGGGCTTCTCGAATCTGGCTCGTCCTGCTTTGTCAGCCTCCTTCACTGCCACCCTCTCCTTCACCTTTGTGTCCACACTGACCAGCTAGAGTCCCCCCTCACCTGCCGGCCATCGCCCACCTCTGTGCCTTTGTCCCTGCCTTTCTTTCTGCTTGGACTATCATTTCTGCCCAACCCCCACATCTTATTTGGCAAATGCCTTTTAAGACATCTCTGACACCTCCTCCTTTACGAGACATAGACTTCTCTGCCAGGAATAATAGCATTTCACCAAACATGTTGGTGAGCACGTAGGTCTCCTTCTATTGGACTTTGAATTTCTCGTGTATTCTAATAAATTGACTAGACACCTGCTAGGTACCAGCGCTGTTCCAGGCACCGGGGCAATGGGTGGGAAAGAAAAGAGACGAGAGCCCCAACCCTCATGGGGCTTACCTTCACCTGGAGAGAAGGAAATATCAAAACAAGTAATACGATATCAATGAATAATAGAGGCTAGAACGAAAACCCGGTCAGGTTAAAGGAAGAGAGAGGTGGGAGGGGGGCATTTTGGAGGAAGGTGGCTAGGGAAGGGCCTTTCTGAGCAGCCATCTGAAGAATGTGGTGGGACAAGCCATGCAGATGTCTGGGTTAGATCATTCTAGGCGGAGGGCAGTACAACCCCTCCCCGCCCCATACAAAATAAACAAATCAGAGAAGCAGACCCTACAGAATGTGTGGGCATCACAGTGATGGGGCTCCCTCCACGCCTTGCGGAGCCCCTCACAGGCGTCACCCCGTCTGATCCCTCGTTACTGCTACGAGGCAGGCAGGGGTGGGGGTAATAATATCACGCCCAGCTTGCACACGAGGAAACTGACCTTCAGAGGGCTGGAATGATTGGCCCAACTTCACAGAGGTGGCCACAGCTGACCCCAGACACAAACAGAGGTGCCCCGTGAAATGGGGAAAATAATCTTCTAACCTCTGGTCTATGCCAGCACTGTGAGATTTCACACCAAGGGTCGGCCCTGACCCCAGCGGCATCTCCCGCCTTTGTTCAGGGTTAAAGTTCTGGTTTTCAGTCCTGGTTCCGTCGTGTGGTCAAGGATTTCAGCAAGGACACGTAGGGTCAGTGGAAGATGCGGGAACAAGCCTTGAACATCCCATCCATAGACCAAAAACATAAAATAGAGCTTTTATATATGAACAAAGATCTGAGAAGTCAGATACTGGTATTTCTTGACTGTTTTTTTCTTGAAAGCTGGTGAGGGAGAGCCAAGTAAGCAAAATGGCATGAAGGCCAGAGGAGATGTAAAATACGAAGACTGTGGCAAAGGCCGTCTTAGGCTGCAGCCTGGCAGCCAGAACGTCCCCAGTCTGTCCGGAAGTCCTGGGGCTGCCTCCAGGGTGTCCGCTTGGCTGTGTGATCGGAAGCTATCACCCCCCTTCTCTGGGCCTGGGCCTGAGTTTACGGCTTTCAGACCATGCTGTAGGGGGGCCTTCGAGAAGCAGCAGAGATGCCAAAAAAGTTGGCGAGTTATACAAAGTATAAAGGGTCACTATTCACCGGGCTGTGGTTTCTGTTGCATTGCTGTGCTGCACAAGGGGGTCTCTGAGCGCAAGGAAGGGCGAGCTGTGTGGCCAAGTGAGGAGCTAGGAGCCTCTCTGCCGTCCCTGCACACCACAGTATCTGACATCTTTGGGAGTGCAATCCTGCTTTTGCTTTAAGGCATATCCAGAAGGACTGGGGACCAACACACTGACCAAGGACATGGGACAGAGTGAATGAGAGATGACTCAGCTCCCTCCCTCAGCAGGGTGTTGTGCGGGTGGGGCACTGCACAAGTGAGCTGGAGGAAAGGTGGCTATGGTGTAGGGCCTGCTGTGTATGTCTGCACCCAGGCCAGCAGGCTTCCCTGGCTTCCAGCACCCAGAGCAAGAGGAAGCCTAGACAGGCCTGAGCTGACGCTGTCCCCGTCCCTGTCCTTGGTGAGGTCACACTAAGCCTGCTGCGTGTTGTAGGAGAAAGCTCCCCACGGCCCAGGGTGCCCAGGGCATGGGGCAGGAAGCGGGGGAGGGGTCTGATGGAGCCAGGCCAGGGAGCTGGGGGGGGGGGGGGCGGGGGGGGGGGGGGGGGGGGCGGATCATGAGGGCACCCGGGCGGGGGGGGGGGGGGGGGGGGAGGGGGGGCGGGAGGGAGGGGGCCACACCTCCAGCTGCTACTCACCAATCCGGAGTTCGAAATTGTTGAAGGAATGTTTGTTGATCTCCTGTATGCTTTCGGTCAGGGCGAGGGAGAAGTCGGCCAGGGCACACAGATGTCCCCACTTGTCTTCACATTGCTGGAGCACAAGTGAGAGGAGAACTCACTCACTGTGGTGAACGTGGACCTTTCTGCAGCAGAGGGGAGCCCCGCTCTACGTCCCAACCCACCTGCGCATCCCTGGGATGAAGACGGCCAGGTGTGGGAGCCCCCGAACACCCCCGTCGGCAGTGTCCCCGAACACAGGATGGCAGGAGATTTGCTTAACTCAGTGTAATGTGTGCGGCTTATCAGATTCCTTTCCCCACGTCGACACTTGTGTATTCAGGCGGCCACACTATGAATTCCTGACTGTGCTCACGGGCGCGCGGGCGCGTGTTTATGTTTGCACGTGTCGTGTTTCCATCTAGGAAACGTGTACTTCCTTTCAAGTACTCACACTGTCTGTTCAAGGGATGTTTCACATTTACTTCGACATTTGGTCACGGACCTTGAGGGGGGTGCGGAGTAAGCCTCTGTGCCTCTCTGAACCTCCGTCTCCTCACCTAGAAGATGGGGATCAGCAGCCTTGCCCCGCCTACCTCCCTACCTCCCGGGGATTGAAGGAGATTGTGTATGCGAAAGAACTTGGCACCCCTCCAGAGCAGAGGTTGGCAAGTAGTTTCGGTAATGGATTAGAGAGCAAACGTTTTGGGCCTCCTCAGGGACACTCAGAACTGCCATTTTAGCTTGAAAGGAGCCGAAGAGAAAATATATGTAATGTGTGTGCGTGCGTGCGTGTGTGTGTGTGTGTGTGTGGTTGTGTTCCAATAAAATTGTATTTACAGAAACAGATGATGGGTCAGGTTTGGCAGGCAGGATGTACTTTGTGGACCCCTGCTCTCAAGTGCCACGCACAGGTAACCGATTACTAGTAGGGTTTCTTCCCAGATAGTTACTCTTGGAATGTTTCTAGGTGTTTAGCTGGAAAGTAAACAAAGGGAGGATGAGAAGAAGGAATGAGGATTCCTTCTTCCCAGGAACTTAGACTCATATGCACGTAGCATTTATTGAGCACCTACTGGGTGTATTGAGCACCTACTGGGTGTAGACAGCATAATGCTGTTGCGTCCACTAACGCTGCAAGGTAAGTGTTAGTGTTCTCACTTAAGGCTGGTGCCCGGCACAAGGCCCTCAAGAGAACAGGAGATATTATCGTTCTTACGTCCTACTTACACAAGAACAAGAAAACAGGCTGGTATTGGGGATTTGGTGACACTCACAATTAAATCATAATCAGGGTATTTCTCGGCCAGGGTATTTTGTCCATCAAGTCAACAATGACGTTTAGAATGGAGCCTAGAGGTTTCTGGGCCGTAGAGGCATCATTTCATCCAGCGGACCCTCATTCCCTCGGGAGCAAATGTACGTCACACGACTAGAATATCCAGTGCGTCAGATTTCCTCCCTACCGGTCCCCAGGCAGCCTGGTGACGATGGCCTCTCTGTCTTCAGCGACCTGACAAGAGTGAGGCCCCTGCCATATGGTGCAGCTGAATGCAAGGTGTTCCTTTACCTGTTTTTCAGGTGACAGGCCCGACACGGCCATGTAGGTGCTGCCGATGGTCTTAATCTTTTCAATGTCCTGAAACCGGTCTTCGCCTAGCAGCTGAAATAGATCCAAGCAACCACGTTAGCTCTGGTGTTTATTCTTCCAGAAGACAGGGGCTTCCCGAAACAGGCTCCCGGCTCACACAAAGGATGGCCTCTGCCTGGTTTAGCAGCCTTGAGGATGCTACCTCTCTCCCTATGGATCATGCATTTGGGCAATCAACATGTTTACTGAGCACCCGGCAGGTGGCAGGTGCCGGGAAGGGTGTGACCAGACACCCTTTAAGGAGTAGATCGGTTTCGATGAATCTTTGAAACGAACGCTTACTTTATTACTTCAAAGAAGAAATCCCAACTGTTCCCCAGAGCATCAACAAATTTTGGCTACACCTTCCACATGGATTTGGAGTCTTAACTCTTGTCTGTCAGCATCCTGGCCTGAGCCACTGTTGGCTTCCACCCGGTGGTTGTATCAGAATAATGTACCTGCTTGCTCTCTGCCTCACCCCCCCTCACCCCCCTCATGGCAGCCAGAGTGGTCCCATTCGGGGGAAAGTCAGATCATGTTCCCCGTCTGTGCAAAACCTTCCTGTGGCTTCCCATTCCACTGCCTGCAGAAGATGTCCAGGTCCTAATTCTTGGAACCCGTGGGTATCTTACCTTCCAGAGCAGAAAGGACTTTGCAGATGGGATGAAGTTAACGATCCTGAGGTGGGGAGATTCCCTAGACTAGCTGGGTGCGTTCCAAGTAATCGCAAACGTCCTCATAAGTGAAAGGAGGAGGCGGGAAAGTTGGAGAAGGCAATGTCATATCAGGCAGGAGCGGAAGTCACAGCAGGGTGACCACGGGCTCTAAAGACGGGGGAAGGAGCCACCAGCCAAGAAATGCAGGTGGCCTTTAGTAGCCAGAATGAAACAGAGTTTCCCCTAGAGCCTCCAGAAGGAACACAGCCGCGCTGACACCTTGATTTAACCCTGTGACATCCATTTTGGGCTTCTGAACTCCAAACTGTAACATTGTAAATTTCTGTTGTCTTGAGTCACTAAATTTGCGGTGGTTTGTTACAGCAGCGGTAGTAAACTAATACAGGAAATATCCACTGAGCTTCTGCAACGTCTCATGAATAGGACAGGAGGTCCCAGCCATCCGAGGGCTGACAGCCCAGGCAGGGTGTGTGTGTGTGTGTGTGTGTGACATGTTAAATAAACCATCACACAAAACGTGCCCTGCCTCAATTCTAGTAAAGCACATGATGGAAACATACAAGATGTAGGAACGAGGAGAGAGGAGCATTTTGATGAAATCTGGAGGGGCTGGGAAGGCTCCCCTGAGCAAGTGACTTCTAGCTTCACTTCTAAAGAGTGAGGAAGGGTCTTTTAGTGGTGCGTGCATGGGTTTGGGTGCTGGGAGGCTGGGGGGGGCACGGAAAGGGTTGAGAGGGGCATCCGGACAGAGGGGACGACATGAATGAGGACTGGAGGTTGGGGAAGATGCGTGGTAGGTTCAAGGAAGTCAGGAGAGGGCTGCGGTTATTTTTCCCATCTTAGAGAAAGTCTTCCGGGACACCCCATTTCTTTCCACCTGTCTCCTTCCTTTTGCTGTAAAAATTTGCAGAGTTCTCCCTACTCACTGCCGCCAACTTCTTCCCCATCATTTTCTAAATCCCCCAGAACTACCTTGACACTGACATTGCTCTGACAACCCCTCCCATTGTCTGGCCTCGCTTGGTCCACTGTCTGGATCTTACCCGGTTGACTGCCACACCTCTCCCACATGGTTTCTGCCCACTCATGGCTTTACTTCCACACCACTGGCAACTCCTCAGCGTCCTTTGCTAGTTCCTTCTTATCTTCCTTATCTCACAGTGTTGGGGGCCCCGGGGCTCAGGCCTCAGACCTCTTCTTTTTTTCTGTCACCATGGTTCGTGGGCTTTCAACACAATCTCTCTGCCCAAGATTCCTCAATGCATGTGTCCTTCCTTGACCATCAGACTCTTCTGCACAAAACTGCTGTGACATCCCCGTTACAGTCCTCAAAGGCATCGCCAACCTGCCATTCCCAAAGCTACACCCTTGGTCCTCTCTACCCACCTGCCACCTTGATTAATGGCGTCTCCACTGTTCCAGTTGTTCCGGGGAAAAACATCATAACCCACATCTGATCTTTCAGAAAATCCTTAGCCCCATCTTCAAAGCCATCCAGATTCTGTGTCTCACTCCCTCCGCAGAAAAGGTAGGTTCAAAACTCAAACCTCCTTGGCTCCCAGGGCTAAGTTCTTAGCCTCCTCTTCCTCCACGTGGGTGGGTATCTAAATGTAACTTCTGGTTTTCCAACTCTCTGCTTCCCTTAAAGACTGTGATGTCCTTCGGGGTTCATGCTGTGCTGGAGCTGGGCAGACAGGTGGGCCAGACCAAGAAGAGAAGATGGTCCATATGCATCTTGCTACAGGCATCCTGTCAAAAATGATTCTGGAGCTAAGAAAACGTGAAAAATTCCAGCTGGAGAGAAATTCTTCAGAGAAACAAGGGAAACACAGGCAGGTGCTTTTGAGATTTGCTTTGGGGTGTGCGTGCGTGCGTGCGTGTGTGTTTGTGTTGCCTGATTCACGGCTGAGGCAGCCTTTGTTTGTTATTTTTGTTTCTTGAGCCATTGAGTGAAGCCCCTCTTCTGCCCTGGCTGAGATCGCACAAACCGCGTCCAGGGAAGGCTGAGTGTCCTCAGCCTGGGATCATGTCTGACACTCGCCCTCAGACACTGCACTGAGGTTTGGTCTCAGCATCCCTTCGGCCGTTAAAGTGTTAGTTCGGGATCTAAGGCATGTCTTTGGTGGCCCACCTCTGTCCTTCTGCCTCCGTGCAGCTGCATTTCCCCAGCTTTCTGCGGGGAGGGGGGACTCTTCCTCTCTGCTCTTGGAAGTACCTGGCCAAGGGCCAATTTCAGGCCCAGGCAATGCTGCCTCCTCTCAGAAGTGGATCAGAAGGCAGCAAGCGGCTTCATTATTTTCATTTAGTGTCCATGCAGCAAATCGATCCACCGTAGAGCTAAAAGCGTCTGGGGGCATAACGCGGTTCCTAATCAGCCCCTTTATTAATTCACTAGTCCGCACGGAGTGCTGAAACGTGGGAGCGCCCTTCAGCCTTCGAGGAAGCAGGGGCCCTGGGGTGAGGAGTCTTGAACTCGGTCTTGGCGCATGTGCTCCGTGCGGTGTTCTGCTTTCCTCGAGCCCGGAGTGAATTTTGCAGGCGCTCAGGTTCCCGTGGTGATTTTATCAGCCGGAGCAGCTTTGTTACTAAAGTCAGCATCAGGGCCTCCATCTGGCTGGAGCTTCGCCAGGGCAGAATGCAGAGGGTCTCTCCTGACACAGAAGGGACGTGCGGGTGGCCCGAGGGGTTGGCAAGCCAGAGAATGTTCCTGCTGACCACATGCTCTTCCCTCTTCCTCCTCCTCTGTGCCGTCTCTTCTTTCCGTTTCTCCTTCTCTGCTCTGCTCTCCTATCTTTCTTCTCTCACCTCCCTGCCAGCTCCTCCTCCCTCTCCTCCTCCTCCTGCTCTAAAGCCCAGCTCCTGGACCAATCCCACCCCCACCCTCCTTCTCCTAGCCTCCCCAACCTCCCTCTGCAAAAACACGCCACTACCACTAGGGGCGCTGTCTGTTTTTCCTAAGACTCCTGGGGTCTACCAACTGGGGCACTGAGATGCAAATTTAGTTGAAATTTACGCATTACAATTGAAAAACTTGCTTGTGAGCCCTTTGGAGGGATGGGGGGTGCTACAGCGTTTAAAATAAAACTGGGGCGCCTGGGTGGCTCAGTCGGTTGAGCGTCCGACTTCGGCTCAGGTCACGATCTCGCGGTCTGTGAGTTCCAGCCCCGCGTCGGGCTCTGGGCTGATGGCTCAGAGCCTGGAGCCTGCTTCGGATTCTGTGTCTCCCTCTCTCTCTGCCCCTCCCCCGTTCATGCTCTGTCTCTCTCTGTCTCAAAAATAATAAAAAATAAACATTAAAAAAAATTTAAAAAATAAAATAAAATAAAACAAAGCCTGATGGCTCAACCTTCGGTCAGATTATTTTTAATACAGCTATTTTAACTTTTTTTTTTTAATTTGAAGATATGTTCTGGATTGCCCTAGTTTCTCTTCACCTTGCTATTTGTCTGCTGATTTTTGTCCCCCATTAATTAATTAATTGATTGGTTGATCCCATTAGCAAATACTTGGTAAGCATCTGTTACGAACATCTCTTATGTTCTACGCACAGCCCCAGCCCCTGAGGACTTAAAAGGATACATAAGAATATAATTCCTATCTTTATGAGCTTATGTCCTGTCAAAAAGAGCTGGAATAAAGATACTGTTACCATAGAATCACCCTCTACTCTCCACAATGCAAGGCCCTCTGAATGAGTGCACTTACTTCCCATGTAAAGGTGACTCAATCATCTTGTCCCTCCCTAGACTGGGAAGCCATGCGAAGCAAAAAGGGACCATGTCTTATTTATCTTGATCCCCATTCCCATCCCTAGGACAACCAAAATGGCCCTTGTTGCCTTTTTGCCTGCAAAACTGGAACCATGAGATGCCAGTTAATGGTTAAAAACCCAAACAGTATGGCGGACCTGGGTGGAAATGTTGGCTGGGCCAACTGGTGGTGGCAAAGCCTGGGCTCTCTTGCTGTCTCTCAGCCTCAGTTTTGCTTATTTGTAAAACGAAGGCTAATAATTCTCCCCCTGTGGGTTTTGTTGAGGGGTAAGTGACTGAATGTTATGTCTTGAGCTTGTTTTGCATTTGTGGCAACACGTGGTAAACATTTATATTAATAAGATGGGTCTCTGCCCCCAAACTAAGTGGCTGGTGGGGGAGGCAGATTTGCACACTGAAGGGTTTCAGGCTCTCTGAGGGCAGGTTCCAGAGTATACGTTTTTCACCGAAAAAAGAGCAACGACATTTAGCTGGGTAGAAGGGGGATGAGAAGAGGCGTCACAAATAGAGATGATATCTGAATTGACTGTTCAGGGAGTGTTACATGTTCTGCTGCCCGTGGAGTTGAGGGAGAGAGGACAGGGTATAGTGACGATGGCATAACTTCTGGGCACAAAGGGCAGTGGGTGAACAGCCAGGTGGGTGTAAGGGCTTGTAAGTAGTTGGATGGTGCTTGGTGGGGGGGGGGGGGGCAGGTGGCACACAGTGGGAGGTAAAGCTGGAGAGGGTACAGGACCAGCGAATTCAAACCAAGTGCAAAGCCTCAGGTGACCTTATGAGGTGCTGGAAAAGGGGAGGCACTGATGGGCTTCAGGTTTCAAAGGGATGTGAAAAGATAGTCTTGCTTTTGGTGACCGCTGAGGTGAGATACGGGAGGGGGCAGCTAGAGAATGGCTGCAGTCATCCAGGGGACAAGTAAGAGGGCGGAAAGCAAGGATAGGGCAGCAATGGTAGTGAGGAAGGGGCAGACCAAAGAGCCATCAAAAAGGAACCCACGGGGCTCAGTGGCTAAACGGAACGTGGGGGTGGAGTGAGAGGGTGATGATGTCACAATGGGAAACGTCACCAATGCTCCTGGTGCCCCACTCACGTCATTCTCAAGAACGCCATGAGGCCTGGCTACTGATAATGCACGGCTGTACCCTTTTTTGGATTTCCACGGGAATCGGGCTAGCAGGCTAGACTTCAGCTGAACCCACATCTTTGCAAGTTCTCTTCCTCAGCATTTTCTCAATGAATCACTTCCCTTCTCAGGCCTGGGCAGACAGATGGACAACGGTGCCCCACTTCAAGCTAGAAGATGGCAGGCGTGGGGGAGGGGGTGGGGAAGGATCATTCCTGCCAAGCCTATTAATGTAAATTTAGTACAGCAAGAGTATCTCCTCCCATGTGATGTGTTCTTTGGACTCATGGAGCCTAAACGAACAAAGTACTATCTGGATTATGCGTACACTTATGTTTAGGTCTTGGACAAAATGCTAACTGACGGTTTTATCTCTGGCACTTTGAGCAGATGGAGAAAAGTCCCCATCACTGCCCAGTCTCTGTGACGCCAGTGCCCGAGTAGCAGCGGCCTCCAAGTCCTGGTTTTGCCATTTGATGGTTGTTTGACATTGGGTTGGATTACCTAGCCTCACTGAGGCTTATGCTCTCGATCCCCCAGATAGAGAAACCCTGGTGTTTATCTCTTGTGAACATTAAGTTAGATAATACGTGTTTGTGTCTACACTACAGCCTGGAGTCCCGTAAGTGCAAACAATGGCTACTGCTACGGTGGACATGATGCTTTTACAAAACCGGTGCCCACTGGTGATTGGAGGCTTCCGAGGCTGTGACTTACCTCATCGAAGTCAGCAATGATCTCATTCAACAGACGCAGGCATTCTACCCCCTGGTTATTCATCTCAGTCTGAGAGTAAAAGTCTGCAAACCCCGGGATGGAGGCGAACATCACCCCGACGGCATCATAAGATTGGGAATACAGCTCCTGGACAGGGAGACACATGGGGGAGGGAGCCAGAAGGTCATCAGAGGTGAGGTTCTGCAGTGACGCTCCCCGTGCACGCGTGCACTGGCACCCACAGAGAGTGCAGAGAACGGGGCTCTGGCACAGTCACGTCAAAACAGTAACCATGTGGATGGGACCGTTGACAATTCATAGTCTCCAGCCTTGGCTGCGCCCAGAGGTCTGACTGCACATCCTTTGTGGCTGGCCAGCTTCCTTCTCTGTTCTCAGCAGCGAGTCCAAACCCTCACCACTGTCCCTAACTTTCACACCCCGCAAGATTCCTCTTAAGAGATGATCTTGTCTCTCACTTCTGTCGGGAAACTGAGGCTCTTGGCAGTGACCCAGCTCTGTTCCAGTATTTACACTCGTGTCTACATTCATATGTATTTTTATCCCTTTGGCTTCAACCCTAAACGATGTATTTTTCTTCTGCGGAAAGCCAACGTTTCTACCTGATGTCTCGACAGCACTCGCTTAAACCTTCTTCAGCAACTTCTTCCCGCAGCGATCCTTTTCCTTATTTCTTCTCTCCTCCACGACCTCCTCCTCTTCCCCCACCCCCCTCCTGCAAATGTCCCCTGTTTGGAAAAGTACAACACACCCTGGAGCCCGAACACACCTGTGACCCTTCACCTGTCTCTCTTTCTCCTCGTCCAAACTTCTCAAACTGGTTCTCTCCACCACCTGTCCCCACCCCTGCAGTGTTCGCTCCGTGTCAGACTTCCAGCCAAAGTGGAAAGAGTCGCCCCACAGATACGTCGCCCGACGTAGGGCTTGATCTCATGAGCCATGAAATCACGACCTGAGCTGGACACTTAATTGGCTGAGCTTCCTAGGCACCCCCCCAGGGTGATCTTTTAAAGACAGAATATCGGCCATGTCTCTTCCATTCTTAAAACCCTCCGATGGCCACACTGCCCTCAGGACAAAGCTCAAACACAGCAGCATGACATGTATTCGTATACTCATGCCCTCGCCTCCACCTTTCTCTTACTTTTCATTGCCTGTGATTCCCTGCATCAGACCTCGCGTTCCAGAAACACCGAAGCATTGTATTCTTGGGTACACATGGCAAAAGATGCTGCAGGTGTCCTGACCTCTTCTCTCACAACCATCGGCTATGAGCCCTTGTGTTTCTTGGCGTGGAGCTTTTCTCTGACCACTAGAGGGCATTCTGCCCCCATTGGCATCGGGCTGATGGCTCCGGGAAATTCAGGCCCCCAGTATGCTCTCAACCAGTGACTGATGGCAGTTGGCTGATACTTCTCAGCTCCTTCAGCCCTTGGGCCAGATAGCTGTGAGATATGCTCTCTGCATTTCCTGGAATCCCCAGGGGGATGGAGCTCCAGTCCCCTACAGAGGTAACTAGTCTGCTAATGCCTCGTTTATCACTTCTCTTCCCTTCCTTCCCACTCTCCTGCCTCCCAGGGTTTCCTGGGACCACCTCCAAGCCAATTACTTTCACCCAAATCCTTGTCTCAAGGTCTGCTTCTGGAAGAGCCGAAGACACAAACGCGCTTCTCACCCTTGGGAAGGGGATATGTCCTTCCTTCCTGCAGTTAGCCTGTCTCACCAGGCTAGCTCTTCTCCTCTGCCATCACTAGCCATGTGGATACCACGTCTTTGGAAACCTTCTCAGACCCACAGGTGGCGTCAGGAGGCTGAGCGCCGTGCTACATCCCTTGCTGTCTACATTATCACCTAATGTCTGTCTCTTCCTTTCGTGCGAGTTGCACAAGGCAAAGACCCCGGGCCATTCATCTTAGTGCGTTCAAATCATCCAGTTCATAGTTTCTGGATGCCTGGACTATAGCGTGTGCCGTCTATAGGGTCTGGTACAAGATAAAACACTCTAAATTGTTGGAAATCAATGACGCCCCGGTCTTGGCAGGAAACATCAAAGCTCACAAAGCGCTTTCATAGGCGTTCAGTGATTTCATCCTTGCAATGATCCTGTGAAGGAGCCCCGATTCTTACTGCCACTTTACAGGTAAGGAAAACGAGAGAGAGGGGTCAAGCTATTGTTCTGGATTAACACCACGAGCAGTGGAAGACCCAGAGAAAGACAGTGTCCCTGATTCAAGATCAGTCAAGCACGGATGAACCTGGATGAATGCCTTTGCCGGCCCTTGTCCCCAAGAGCACAGGCGGGAGTGACTGGCTGCAGGGGGTTGGGCTGGGCAGGGTGCGGGGAGCACAGACTGCAGCCCAGGAGCAGAGCAATGGCACGCAGCTTCCTATGGTGCCGCATTCCCCTTGGCCTTGAGCAGCGGAGTGATCCCTGAAAAGGAGCCCAACTCTGCTTGATGGGTCAGATAACCTGAGGAATCGAACTTACAGAACTGCATCCTCCAAAGGGCTGTGATTTGGAGAAGAAAAAATGTGTTTACTACCTAGTACATTAGTTTGTTCAGGCTGCTCTAACAAAGCCCCACAGACCGGGTGGCTTAAACAACAAAAATTTCTCATCCCACGGTTCTGGAGGCTACAAGTCTAAGATCAAGGTGCTGGTCAGGGTCGGTTTCTCCTGAGGCCTCTCTCCTTGGCTTGCAGATGCCATCTTCTCCCTGCGCCCTCACACGGCCTTCCCTGTGTGTCTATGTCCCAATCTCCTCCTCTTAGAAGGACGCGGTCACAGTGAATTAGGACCCGTCCTAATGGCTTCATGTGAACTTAATCTCCTCTTTAAAATTTCTATCTCTAAAGAGAGTTGCATCCAGAAGGGCTGGGGGTTAAGACTTCGACATAGGAATTGTGGGAGACACAACTGAGCCCCTAACACTCATACTAACGATTTTCTGTTTAAAACAGAAAAGAGGAGACCCCAGCAGAGCCCTCTGAAACCCTTTCCATAGTTACACAGTTGGCCAGCTTGCCTCCCGCTTCCCCTAGGAGATGTAAATGCCGCTGTGATGTAAGGGCCGGTCACCAGGGGGCTCTTACCAATCGTTCTCATGGATCCTAGCCCCTCCCACCCTCCAGCCTCCTCTTAGATTCAGCTCCCAGCCTCTGCCAACAACGAGAATGTTCCGATCGCTTATATAACAAAAATAATGCTAATAATATCAGCTACGGCTACTGAGCCTTTACTGTGGGACAAGCGTGACACAGAATGCTGCACACACATTCTCTCACTGAATCCTCACTTCCCCGGGGTGTAGATGGGAGTTAAGATCCTGGTTTATTTGTGGGGAAACTGAGGCACGTAGAGGTTAAGTAACTTATCCAAGACCCGCGGTTGTGAAGGCACAGAGTTGAGGGGCGCCTGGGTGGCTCAGTCGGTTGAACGTCCAGCTCTTGATTTCGGCTCAGGTCATGATCTCATGGTTTGTGGGTTTGAGCCCTGTGTCTGGATCCAGGCTGGCAGTGTGGAGCCTGCTTGGGATTCTCTCACTCCCTCGCTCTGCCCTTACCCATTTATGCTCTCTCTCTCTCTCTCAAAATAAAATAAACTTAAAAAAAAAAAAGACACAGAGCTGGAACTCACACCCAGGCAGTCGGACTCCAGAGCCCCCACCGTTGCCGCTACGAATGCTAACGTGAGTAAGCAAGCACCAGGAGGGTAGCCATCACCACAATAAAACAGTAATAATCAGGATAACGCCTAAGGGAAATGTCACCAGAACTGGAAACCAGATCCGGTAAGTCCTTCTGAATGGATGGTTGATTTGACACAGGGTGGCTGTGGGAAGGGGTGTGGGGGAGGGTCTCTGTAAACCTCAAGACATATGACTTGAGTTCGGATCTTGACTGGCCATCCTCTTGGAGGCTGGACGGGTGGGACTGGGGTGGCGGGAGGCTCACCCCTCTCTGCCAGATGCTTGCTGGTGAACACAGAGGCCAGGAGGAACCAAACCCAGGGCCCTGGGCTTTCAAGTGCACCATGTGGCCTTGAACCCATAGGGTGCACCAGGCTGGACAGACCACTTCACATCTTCTTACCCAATTTAATTCCCACATCAGCTCAGCGAGGTCCGTAGTATCTCCCATTAATCAGATGAGGATATGTGCTCAGAGACGTTGGGTAAGCCGCCCTAGGTCACACAGCTAGTTAACAGCAGTGATGGAATTTGTGCTGTGGGGGGGTTGGAGGGGCATGGAAAAGCTCCAGCCACCTGCCTACACCTTTATTTTTTTATTTTTTATTTAAAAAAAATTTTTTTAATGTTTATTTATTTTTGAGACAGAGAGAGACAGAGCATGAACGGGGGAGGGGCAGAGAGAGAGGGAGACACAGAATCGGAAACAGGCTCCAGGCTCTGAGCCGTCAGCCCAGAGCCCGACACGGGGCTTGAACTCACGGACCGCGAGATCGTGACCTGAGCCGAAGTCGGACGCTCAACCGACTGAGCCACCCAGGCGCCCCCTGCCTACACCTTTAAAGACAGCCCCAGTGTTCAACCTGCCCCAGTCAGCTGCTTTGAGTATGCTTGCTGTTACCCCAGTCATCTGCTGCTTGCTGTCTGGGGCTCCAAGAAAATGGCACTGATCGATGAATACAGAAAAGCTATTACTGTGCCACCCTCCTCTGGATTGAGGTACAGCTCTGGGCTTTCTAGAGGATTTTGAGCACATTCGCACTCCCTGCTCTGCCTGGATATCAAGCTGAAGACTCAGCCGGCTCTTTATCCAGGGAACCTAGGCCTGCCTCCTTCCAGGTCCTGAGTCTCTTATACCAAGTTAAGCCACCTCTCTGCAGGGGAGGAACAATGTCTGAGACCGGGTGACTTTATCAGTGTCCTCGGGTTTCTGTGCAAACGTCACCACCTCCGAGAGACCCTCCAGGGCCAGCCCCACCCCCTTCACATAACTCTCTTCTCTTACTCAGCTGCTTCCGTCCTCGGAGAAGTGACCACTACTGGGCACCTCTGAATATACATTCACTCACGTTCATGTCCATAACACATGCTCCATATCGGCAAGGACTTCGTCGTCTTGGTTCACTGTTTGAGCCCCAGGATCTGGAACGACACCTGGCATATGATGTCTCTCAATAAATAACTTGCCAGGGCGCCTGGGTGGCTCAGTCCGTTAAGCGTCCGACTTAGTCGGGCTCAGGTCATGAACTTACGGTTCGTGAGTTCGAGCCCCGCGTCGGGCTCTGAGCCTGGAGCCTGCTTCCGATTCTGTGTCTCCGTCTCTCTCTGTTCCTCCCCTGCTTGCACTCTGTCTCTCTCTCAAAAATAAGGATTAAAAAATTTTTATTAAAAAAATACTTGCTAAATGAAGGTGTGAATGAGCGGGTGGGGCACTGGAATTATGAAGGAATGGAAAAAAATTGTAGGTGTGCTCCTAAAACGTGCCAAGCACCGTTGAGACGCTTTATGCATCAGAACTCACAGGAACAAGCCTTGTAGCAATTGGATTAAGTTGGGACGTACTGTCACTTTGCAGGTGAGGGAAGTGAGGTCCAGAGGGGCTCATCACTTGCTCAGTTACTGAGGTCGTGAGAGGAGGAGCTGGGATTGAACGTCCAGCGTCAGGCTGTTGAGGGCAAGCACATAGCCTTTCCACACTGACCCCCCTAGCGCCAGGCTACGCAGGGCACTTGATGTGTTCTCACTCAGCTTCATTCTCACGCTAAAGTCAGCAAGATTGGAACTGTTTCCTCAAAAACTGGATGAAAAAGTGGACTCAGAGAGGTTGGGTGAGCTGCCCGAGGTCACACAGCTGCTGAGTGCCAGAGACGGAGTTCGTGCGGTACGGACTTCCCAGCGTCTGAGACACCCGCTCTTGCTAGTGTCCTTTCAGCAGCGAGCTGCAACGAGCGGGTGGGTTTCCCGGGACCCCGCAGTAGCCTGCCTGACACTGAGGACCCAGCCCAGGTGGCCTCATCTGTGACAAAGTCCCCGCCCCGGGGAGGTGAGCATTGTCCTACGTCAAAGTCCAGCAGAGTCCAGCCTCTGCTGAGGCTGCCAGAACCTCTCTGGGGGGACAGAGCCGGAACCGACTACACAGGACGTTCCCGGGGGCAAGGCTCTGTCCACTGCCCTGTGGCCGGTTGGTTTGAGTCCCTGCTTGTCACTGCCGCTCCTTCTCTCCCACTCATGCCCTAGAAACAACTTGGGACAAAACACCAGATTTAGCTTTGAAGTTACACAGGCCTGGGGGTGAATTCAAGCTTGCTACTCACTAGCTCTGAGCGAGCCTCAGTTTCTTCATCTGCGAAATGGGGATAATCATTGTCTTTTTTTACCACTCACACCCGGGAGCCCTGCGGCGGCCTCATGAAAGCTGGGACCCAAAAGCATGTCCAAACCCCAATCAGCTTTTCAGAAGTCTGTATCGTAGTTCAGAGTTGCAGCAAGAAGAGAAGCTAACATTACGCCCCACAATAACAAGATACTGGGAGTTCTTGCAGGTCACAGAAGTCCTGCCTCTGTCACACACACACACACACACACACCCCATAGTTGTGCCAAACCTCCAGAGACAGCACGGGCTGCCCCACGGCTGGGGCAGCGCAGCACAGAGGGAAGAAATCCCAGGGGTTGGATTTGAGTCATGGCTTTGCTTCCATAAGATGAGGCAGGGCATGACCTCACTGAGCCCCAGTTTCTTCGTTGCTAACGCGGGGTGACGAACTCTCCCCTTAAGAGTGTAAAGACAAGGGAAGGTCATTTACATCAATTGCCTATATCGGAACCTGGCCCGCGGCAGGTGTTCAGGAAACGGTACGTCACCACAGCGTGAACGTTCTCTAGGCGATGTAAAATCTGAAGCCTTGGTCAAGGGTGAACTATTTAAACATTGAAAACTTCAAAGAAGGGTGACGACGTTTTATCGAAAACGTCTTATATGATTGAGGCCCAAACCTGTCATTTGTTTTGCTCGGTGGAGGTGTGGCCTGGACCCCAGCTGCTGACCGGGGGGTCTCAGCATCTCTGGTTGGTTTCCTTCCTGTCGGGAGAAAGCCAGTGAATTCTCGCTCCTCCCACCTGCTCCTCCGTTACCCCACTGATTCGCTGTCTTCACGGAAAGGCGGCTTTCTTTTCATTTCTCTTCTGGTTTTCCCTCCGAGGGCTCCAACGTGTTCGCTGCTCCTGCCGGTGGTCATAGCAGGCGCACATCTGCGTTCTGTTTCCTTGGCTTTGTCAAGAAGCTCTTGCGACAAAGCCCCTGACCTTAGGCGGCCCGGAGAAAGCCAGGCCCGAAGCTGATTCCAGAGAGCTTCATCTGTTGATTGAGGAGGGTGGGCCGTGCTTTGACGTGCATCCGGGAGATCTCCGGGACCCAGGTTCATCAAGACTATTCAAGCAGCAGCGTACTAACCCCCTTTGCTTCTCCTCCGCTGGTCTTGTTGCGGTGACTTGGATGGGGAATGGACCCTCGGGATCTCTCCTCCTAGTCCTATCCTCAGGCAAGGGTCACAAACTCAAACGTCTTCAGCGCATCAGCAGGTGACATCAGTGGTAACATCTTACCCCCAGAGAGGGAGACACCGGAGGGTCCACTCCATGCACACACATCAACATGTGCACAGACGTACGTAAAACTTACATTTCAACCCGGTCTCGCAATGGTGATCTCATTATGTCCATCTTACAGATGAGACGCCCGAGGTCGGGGAGGCCAGGCGCAAACCTCACGCGCGCTAGGCAGCCTGGGTAGCCTGGCACTCTGGGGGTGGTAGCACGGTCTCCGTTCTCGTGTGCTGACGTGAGGACAGCAGAACTCTCCCGGAGCCCGGGGCCGGTGTGCCCACCTCCACCCTCCCCCTCCCTCGCGGCTGGACAAGCCCGGGCTCACCTCGTTGTCTCGGTCTTTCTCCAGGAAGTGGCGGGCCACGTGGCTGGGTAGAATGTTCCGGAGCATGTTCTCATTGTGCTCCCTGAGCTCCTTCATCTCGTTGATCTCCTCTTTGGCCTGCACTCGCCAAAGGAAGTCCAGGCGGGCCGTGTACTCCAGCTGCCGGGCACGAGAGAGAAAGAGAAGGGAAACAGGTGAGCTCTCGGGGTACGGGCTCGGGGACGCAGCGTGGGACGCGGAGAAGGCTTCTCGGGAACCCGTCACACACAAAACAGAGCCCGAGCCGAACGGTTCTGGGGGGCATTCTGCAATGCCAAGAGATCGGAGGGTGATCAGACTCCACAGGGCTGTGCACCTCCCCTTGCTACCATTAAGGTACCCGTGACTTTGCGACTGTGTGATTTACTGAGGATGCCTGGGTCGTCTACTAGACTGCAGGTGCTAGGAGGTCAGGGGTCCTCGTACCCGCTCAACGATATCCTCACCATGTAGCAACATGCCCTGTGCAGGACAGATGCTCTGTCAGTGTTGCTGACCCCACGAATCGGTTCCAATAACAGCCAGCGAACACTTAGATGGGGCTTCCTGTGTGCCGGGGATTGTCCTGAGCAACGTACATCTGTTCACTCCTTTCATGACACAACGGCCTCGACAGCGAGGTCGTCGGGATCCATCCTTATTCTGCAGATGAGTCAGTTAAAGCCAACGGGGTTTAGAGGGACTTGACCAGAGTTGCACCCGAGTTAGTGGGGAAGCCCGGACTGGGGCTAACTCCAGAGTCTACCTCCAGCATCCGAGCTCTTCGTCACTAGACAAGAGAAGGGATGAGTGAGGTGACAATGGAAGGACCATGCACTGAGCTGGGACACAGAGGTGGCTTGGCTTAGAGTCCCGGTGCCACGCTTAAACACCGTAACCTGAACTCGTGACTCCATTCACGGATTCCTCATCTTTAAAGTTGGGACGAATACTGCTGACCACGCAGGGCTGGCAGCAGAATTATTCAGCAAGTTGCAGAGAAAGCACGTGGCTCACAGTAGGTTCTCAACGCACATTATTAGCTCCTTTTTGTCTCAGTGTCCCTGCACTGGAAGGCGGACAGCTTCTTTTCTGAAAGACTCTCACGCACCGTATTTACCACAGCTTTGGGGATGCCATTATTTCCAAGTCTCTCACTGTAGAAATGAGCCCTATGATGCCTGGTCAAACACGTGCCCTGAATTCAAGGGCTTGAAACGTCCAGCTAGTTTCTCTCCTTTGTCTTACGTGAAAGTCTCAGTGGATGGTAAAAATACGGAAAGACAGAGGCACAGGATTATTCCTTCAGCAGAATTTGTAACAGCAAAAGCTGGAAACAACCCAGGTGCTCATTTTGTTGCTTGAATAAACTTTTGTGTACGGCTATGAAAAAAAAAAAAAAAGGGAAGACTGGGGCACCTGGGTGGCTCAGTCGGTTAAGCGTCTGACTCTTGATCTCGGCTCAGGTCATGATCTCACAGTCCCTGAGTTTGAGCCCCGCATTGGATTCTGTGCGATGGCATGGAGCCTGCTTGGAATTCTGTCTCTCCCTCTCTCTGCCCCTCCCCGACTCCTGCTCTCTCTCTCAATAAATAAATAAGCTTATAAAAAAAAAGAAGACTTTCTCTATACTCTGATGGATTAGTCTCCAACATGGAGAAAAGCGTGTATAGTATGTCACCACTGATCTAAAAATGGGAGCATCTACTTCTCCACACACACACACACACACACACGCACATATTTTTCTTTATTTATGGGAAAAATGAGGAATAAAAAATAAAATATAAAAACTCATTACCAGTGAGATGAGAAAGGGAGGGAGTAGAGTGAGAAATAAGGAACGAATTTAAAGTTTTAAAATTATATCCTTTTTTATAAACCTGGCCGTTGTTGAATCATGGAAACATTCTACTTAATTATAAAACGAAAGAGATGTTTAAAAAGACTCCGTAAGAATAAACAAACAAACAAACAGTCAAGCAAATGAACCTACATGTATAAGCACACTGGGAGGAGATACTCCAAATGTCTTTCACACAATAATTTGATGACACATTTGGAGAGGGAGGTACTCTGAGCGTAAAAAGAACTCAAAAGGAATCTTAAAACTGTTTATAGCACTCATAGTGTAGGTGGTAGTGTCTGTCTATTACTGTTAGACTACTGCATGTGAATTGCAGGATATAGCAAATGGGTAATTGCATTGCTGTCACTGAGAACTGGCCTTTCTGGGAAGGGAAAAAGGGGATGGAGATATAAAATGGATGGGTCTAAGCCAAAAGCCTGTAAGTATGACTGTGAACTCATGGTACTTCCTAGTTTTGCCCACTGGGGAAAAAAAAAAAAAAAGCCTAGAAATAATGAAAATCTAGAGCAATGGGCCTTCCTGTCGTGGTTTCCAAATAGCGATTCCTACAAAAATGACCTTGCACTCTTGGCAGAAATGGCTAAAGTTTAGGGCAGAAAATGTGCAAGCCTGGAAAATCTTTCAGATCAGAAAGTAGGTAGACCCCCGGAGACTACGGGCCTATGTGACTAGGTTCCCACGTGTCAAAGATGTGACAAATGAGTTTTTTTTAAAAAAAATTTTAATGTTTATTTTTGAGAGAGAGAGAGAGAAAGGGAGGAAGAGAGAGGAAGAGAGGGAAGGAGACACAGAATCTGAGGCAGGCTCCAGGCTCTGGGCTGTCCGCACAGAGCCGGATGCAGGGCTTGAATCCACAAACCACGAGATCATGACCTGAGCTGAAGTGAGATGCTTACCCGACAGAGCCACCCAGGCACCCCTGATTGAGCTTTAATAAGAATGATGATTGCGGTGGATTGCAACACAGGAAATATGGCAGAATGCATCAGTCCACAACGACACTTAGGACACAAGACCTCACTTATCATCTCTGGATGGTGTTTGGGAACAGACTGGGAAACTTACAGGGAAGGCATTTATAGGGAAAGAATTAAGCACTTATCCTACTTTTGCTTTATGAGCTGTACTTGGAGGAGAAGGTTCTCCTTCAAATTGTATTCCAGCCAATGAATTACAGAGTATTGACAGAATTGAGATATCACCACCTATAAAATAAGTGAATAGAGGCTATTCTTGTCAATAGCTGCTAGCAGACAAAAAGATAAGCAGGTATTACGTGCCTGTTAACAGTTATTCATAAAACCAACCAATAATATAGTTTCATAGAAAAAAACTGAACCTAAGTCTGGCCATTTCTAAATGTAACTACCAATAAAGAAAAAACAGGGATGCCTGGGTGGCTCAGTCAGTTAAGCATGTGCCTTTGGCTCAGGTCATGATCTCATGGTTCGTGGGTTCGAGCCCCACGTTGGGCTCTGTGTTGACAGCTCAGAGCCTGGAGCCTGCTTGGGATTCTGTCTCCCTCTCTCTCTGCCCCTCCCCCACTTGCACTCTGTCTCTCTCTCTCAAAAATCAACAAACATTAAAAAAAAAATTTTTTTTTAATTAAATTGAAAAAGGCTTAAGAGACATACCAACCCATGGCAATATGCGCATTTTATCTGCATTCCAATTTAAATAAACAAACTTAAAAATATAATTATAAACCAATTAAGAAACTGAAACACTGCCTAGAGGTTTTGACGATGTTAAAGAAGCGCCACTTTCTTTTTTAAAGTGTTTAATAGCATTGTGATGAGGTTAACATTCTCTTATCTTTTGGGCGCATATTGAAGCATTTACAGATGAAACAGCAGGACGTCTAGAATTTGCCTCAAAGTGATTGGGAAGGAGCCATGAGCAAAATCAATAGGGAGATAAGTGGGAAAAGACACATGAGTTAATGACTGTCGAAGCTGTGAGCTCATTATACATTCCATGAGCTTTTGTATATGTTTGAAATTTTCCAGAAAAAAAGGAAAAAAAGAGGGGAGACGGCAGATTGCACCAAAGAATGCTGGTCTCGACTGTTCTGCTGTGTGACCTTGGTTCCCCTTCTAAAAAATGAGGAGAGTCATCCCCATCACGTCTAGTTCAAGAGGCACGGATTATTATATGGATCTATGACCCGGGCCAAATCACGCGAGGCGTGCAAAAGAATTCTGAAATGCCTCAAATGTAGATTGGGAAGGTACTACCGCTACAATTCAAGGCAGCAGTGGATAAGGTCTGATCAAAACTGTGCTTTCACTTTTTCCCCCTCAGATTCAAGAGCATCAAATTTTAATCTGTCGCATCGCAGGACAGAATTTTCTTATCCAAATGAAATGTTTTGTCATTCTCCTTAAAAATGCATGCTTGGTTGAAGCAGGAGACACTTTTGTATTTCTCTTCTGTCTGAAAACCTTTCATCTGGTTGAATTCAACTCAGAAACACAGGTAGGGAAGTCTGGAGCACTGGAGTCCATTTCAGCAAGGATTTTCCAGTTACAACCAAGAACACACCTCGCATTGGTGACCGCTGGCCACGGCGTTGAAGGCATGTCCATAAAGAGACTCTCTAATCCGGGGTGCTGGGGTGGCTCAGTCGGTTAAGCGTCCAACTTCGGCTCAGGTCATGATCTTGCGGTGTGTGAGTTCTAGCCCCGCGTCCGGCTCTGTGCTGAGAGCTCAGAGCCTGCAGCCTGCTTCAGATTCTGTGTCTCCTTCTCTCTCTGCCCCTCCCCGGCTCATGCTCTGTCTCTCTCTCTCTCAAAATTAAATAAACATTAAAAAAAAAATTTTAAAAACACTCTTAAGTACAGCTCTGTCTCTTGAGAAAGCAGGTCTCGTGCAGGCAGGCATCACCTATTATGAAATTTCTTTTCCAGTTTACTAAAGATCTAGTGGGTAGTGCCCCTACTGTGTGCAAGGTGCTGGGCATACAAAGATGGGTGAAACTCAGTCTCTGCCTCCCCAATTGGGAGAGTCTCTGTCTCTCCCAATCAACATTGCACCAGCATTCTTCTCAAAGCTAGAACAAGCCATTCTAAAATTTGTATGGAACCATAAAAGACCCCGAATAGCCAAAGTAATTTTGAAGAAGAAGACCAAAGTGGGAGGCATCACAGTCCCAGACTTTAGCCTCTACTACAAAGCTGTAATCATCAAGACAGCATGGTATTGGCACAAAAACAGACACATAGACCGAAGGCATCGAATAGTGACTCCAGAATTGGATGCACAAAAGTATGGCCAACTAATCTTTGACAAAGCAGGAAAGGATATCCAATGGAAAAAAGACAGTCTCTTTAACAAATGGTGCTGGGAGAACTGGACAGCAACATGCAGAAGGATGAAACTAGACCACTTTCTCACACCATTCACAAAAATAAACTCACAATGGATAAAGGACCTGAATGTGAGACAGGAAACCATCAAAACCCTAGAGGAGAAAGCAGGAAAAAATCTCTCTGACCTCAGCCGCAGCAATTTCTTACTGGACACATCTCCAAAGGCAAGGGAATTAAAAGCAAAAATGAACTATTGGGACCTCATGAAGATAAAAAGCTTCTGCACAGCAAAGGAAACAATCAACAAGACTAAAAGGCAATCAACGGAATGGGAAAAGATTTTTGCAAATGACATATTGGACAAAGGGCTAGTATCCAAAATCTATAAAGAACTCACCAAGCTCGGCACCCAAAATCAAATAATCCAGGGAAGGATGGGCAGAAAATATGAATAGACACTTCTCTAAAGAAGACATACGGATGGCCAACAGGCACATGAGAAGATGTTCAACGTCGCTCCTCATCAGGGAAATACAAATCAAAACCACACTCAGATATCACCTCACGCCAGTCAGAGTGGCCAAAATGAACGAATCAGGGGACTATAGATGCTGGAGAGGACGTGGAGAAACGGGAACCCTCTTGCACTGTTGGTGGGAATGCAAACTGGTGCAGCCGCTCTGGAAAACAGTGTGGAGGTTCCTCAAAATATTCAAAACAGATCTACCCTATGACCCAGCAATAGCACTGCTAGGAATTTACCCAAGGGATACAGGAGTACTGATGCAGAGGGGCACTAGTACCCCAATGTTTGTAGCAGCACTCTTGACAATAGCCAAATTGTGGAAAGAGCCTAAATGTCCATCAACTGATGAATGGATAAAGAAGTTATGGTTTATATACACAATGGAATACTATGTGGCAATGAGAAAGAAGGAAATCTGGCCTTTTGTAGCAACGTGGATAGAACTGGAGAAGTGTTATGCTAAGTGAAATAAGTCATACAGAGAGAGACAGATACCATAATATGTTTTCACTCTTAGGTGGATCCTGAGACACTTAACAGAAGACCATGGGGGAGGGGAAGGAAAAAAAAGAGGTTAGAGAGGGAGGGAGCCAAAACATAAGAGACTCTTAAAACTGAGAATAAACTGAGGGTTCACGGGGGGTGGGAGGGAGGGGAAAGTGGGTGATGGGCATTGAGGAGGGCACCTGCTGGAATGAGCTCTGGGTGTTGTATGGAAACCAATTTGACAATACATTTCCTATTGAAAAAAAAAATGAACACGGTGGTTTGAGCAGACCTGGGCAGTGAGCAGGAAAAACACGTGGGAGGCATGGGTGGTGAGTTTTTAAAAAGGAAAATTCTTCAGCATTTGCTTAAGAGACGTCAGTGGACTTGGAAATGCCATCTCTCTCTTGAGTGTTACCAAAGCACGAGAGAACTGGCTCTACGAGAAGAGTACTCGAGAACGAACACATACCGTTCATCAGCCTTGGGCCAGGTTCTTAGCACGTCATGATGCCTAACACTGGCCCAGCTCTCGCCTTGGCCCAGGCGGTTCCAGGCACTTCCTACGTTTCATCACACAACTCAGCAAGGTCGGCACTTTATTTAGTCCCATTTCGCTGGTGAGGTCATCCTGTTCATTTTACAGGTTAAGGACGGGCAGCTCTAGGGGCTTGAATTTCTCCATGTCACCCATCCTCCAGTGACACTGCTGAGATTCAAATTTAAGAATATTTGGTTCCCATGAAGGCACCCGGGCGGCTCCGTCAGTTGCACGTACGACTCTTGGTTTCAGTTCCGGTCATTCTCTCACGGGTTTGTTGGATGGAGCCCCTCATGGGGCTCTGGCACTGATGGTGTGAAGCCTGCTTGGGAGTCTCTCTCTCTCCCTGTCTCTCTGCCCCCCTCTCTCTCTGTCTCAAAATAAATGAATAAAAAACAAAGAAGAAGATTCTGTTCCGACGCTTGGGTCTTCCCTTCGAAGCCACACCGTCCCAGTGCCTGTCTTCATCTGACCAGGAGGTGACTGGAGACCTTATTAACCTCTGTCCCTGTGCATAGACTAGACATGGTTCCTCTGCTATAAATGGAGCCCCCGAGGCAAAGTCCACACCTTGGGGGCTGCAAGTGAACCAGGCGAAGCAAGAGGCACCCGACCGCTCTCTCCTGTCCAACATTTAGAACATTCACCTGCCTCACGGGAGGAGGAAGCGATGGCATATCACCTCGACGTATGTACAAGATGAAATTTCCTAATTGCTCAGTTACATAACACCCTCAGTCCCTCTGGAGGCATATAATTACCCATGCTCCCACCGGGCTGGCTGCTGCGTACCAGGCATCAGTGGGCATTATTCAGCCCTAAAAAAAAATCGAGGGCCGCTGAGTCACAAAGGGAAACTGGTGGAGGCAGGTAGCAGACCCAGGTGGCAGGAGGAGACAGACTTGGTTCAGATAAACAGGACCCTGGCAGAGGACAGAGAAGTGATGCAATCCTGCTGAAAGAATCTTCTAACAAAGAGAGGCAGGGACATGTGGTGGAGAGGTAATGGACCCAGGTAACGGATTCCTGCTTCTGTCTGGTTTTCCTTATTGGTTTTATGACCTCAGATGACTTGGGACCAGACGGATAGTAATATTTTACCTGCTTGTCTCGGGCTTGTTTTCCAAGTAAAATATCCATAGCTTACCATTTTTGAAAGCTTCTTTGTGCAAACCACGGGGATAAGTATATTATAGTTATGTTCTCATACAATATTATAACAACCCCATGGAGTCGAAAAATGTTATTATGGTACCCATTTTACAGGTGGGAAAGTTGAGACTCGAAGAGTTACGTAAATTGCTGAAGGTCACATGGCCACCACGTGGCAGAATTGCGGTTTGAATACTTCTTTCCCACTCCAGACCCTGGATACCTGTAACTGCTACCATTATGGGATGTGACTATGTAATTTCAGAGCCTTCTGAAAGTTGAAAATAAGAGGGGGGGAAACTGCGTGGCTCAGTCCGTTAAGAACCTGACTTTGGCTTGAATCATGATCTCACGGTTTGTGAGTTCGAGTCCTTCATGGGGCTCTGCACAGACAGCACGGGGCTTGCATCGGGTCCTCTGTCTCCCTCTCTCTCTGCCCCTCCCCAGCTGTGCTCTCTCTCTCTCTCTCTCAAAAATAAATAAACATTAAACATTTTTTAAAAATAAGAGGGAAACATATCAGATGTCACTTGACCATGCAGACCCTCGCTATGCACAAATATACTACTACTTTATGCATAAACTTAACACGGTTAGGTTGTCAGTTTCCCAGGACAAACGGAGAACAGAATAAATTGAATCAGAATGTTAAAGGGGTGTTGGAGAAGGAGCATTGCCAGGGCACAAAATAATTCCTTAAGGTGACAGAGGAGGAAGGAACATCTTTCTTAATTTGGGATGAGGACTCTCACTTCAGAACTTGCTCTGTCTTAATTAGCTCTGAGGGCTGCTCATTTGTCACTTTCAAACCTGGGACGGGGGTGGGGAGTGGGGAGCATAGGTATGTTTCTCTGTCTGATCCTCTCCTCTGACTCCGTCTTCATAGCCCTCGAATGGGCTGCCACTTGCACGTCCGACTAAGTTCTCTGTAACTTCTAGAAGCCATCAAGACATGGAAGATATGACCCCAGCTCTGACAGATCCAGAAATACCTCACTACAGGAATTCTGGAAACGGCTAGATCTCGCCGTGTGCCTTATTGTTTTGCCATAAATCCAGCTAAAATCTAAAACCAAATCAAAGTCCCGCTGCAGGATTGAATGCCCTGGGCCGTTGTGTTGGTGCGTTAACTTCTTTCTGTCTCTCTCCAGTCTAGAGAAGTGGAAAAGGGGAGGTTCTGGAGAAAGATCAGGGTTGGACTTCTAGTTCTCCCGCCAACTAGCTGAGTAGTATGACTTTCTTCACCTGTAAACTACCAAATCCCGTTGTTGGAAGGGTTCCACGAGATAATAAAGGCACACACCAGTCACTTGATACATCGCGACTCCTCCCTCCTCCTCTTTCCTGGCCAAGTCCTTATACTCCTCCTTTCCTCCCTTGACTACATTTTCCCTTCCCCCTTATCATACATAACTTTATATGTATTTCTAGGTTCTCGGGGTTTGGGGCTGTTTCAGGGTTTCTCAGGGTTTCTTACCTCCCTGTTTCCATGGCGACTTCCCAGGGCTCTGTTTCTATTTCTGCTCTAGCCCAGAGCCTTCCTGTTTTGTTTTTCTCCTTTCCTGGTTACTTTTTTTTTTTGAAAGGCATGCAGACCACAGAAAGATGGACCGGGATCTAGGTCAGGGCAGGGGAGCCGGCAGGACCTGGAACTACCAGGGAGGGAAAATCTCCCCAGCCTTCGTGGTCTGAGTCCACGTGGAGAAGTCCTACTGGCCACAGCAGGCAAACCTCCAAGGCGGACCTGGTGTCAGACTCCCGTGCAGAATCGTTTCATGCGGCTCCAACTCTTGAAGTCCTCAGACAGCCTGACCCACACATAGCACGTCCCTCTTTGCGTCATTTGGGTTCTTCTCTCCTCTGGGAGACTGGAACCTTTGGGGCCAGGGATGGGGTTATGTACAGAGCCAGCCACAGTGCCCACCCCAGACCCCAGCGGAGCCGAGGCTCATAGGGAAATGGCATCAGAACGGTAGGCACTTGCTTTGCTTAAGACAAAGAAGTAACGAAGCACGTCCTATACTTTTGTAAGGCACAGGGCCAGCGCAGCACATGGTAATCGCCACTGATTCCTCAAGACAGCCCTATTCAGGTGTTGCTATCCTATTTTATTTTATTTCAAATATTTATATATTTTTGAGAGACAGAGAGAGAGGAAGAGGGAGAGGGAGACAGAGGATCCAAAGCGGGTTCTGAGCTGACAGCACAGAGCCTGATGTGGGGCTTGAACTCTCAAACTGTCATCAAGACCTGAGCTGAAGTCGGACACTCAACTGACAGAGCCCCCCCCTCCCCCCCACGTCCCTTTATCCTATTTGAGGCGCATAGAGGAGGTCTGGGCTCAGGGAGATAAGTCACTTGCCTGAGGCCACAAACTGCGAGTCAAAGGTGGGATTAGAACACCAGCTCAGCCGACACTCAAACCCGCCTGCTTATCTAGCACAGCACACAGCTTCTCCAGGGATGACCGTATCCAGGCAACGGAATTAGGAGGGATCCTGGTTCGCCTCAGGCAGAAATTAAAAGTTTTTTTGTTCTTT
Source organism: Panthera uncia (assembly GCF_023721935.1). Lineage (NCBI taxonomy): Eukaryota > Metazoa > Chordata > Mammalia > Carnivora > Felidae > Panthera > Panthera uncia. The sequence goes on along the minus strand of NC_064812.1, from coordinate 10,625,698 downwards.
TTTTTTTTTTTAAATAACTGTGATCTCTTTGAAAGAGATTTACCTAAAAGGCATTAAAACCCCCTCGGCTTGCCAAATCATCTTTGTCGGCTTAGCTTTTCATGAGGTGGGCTTTACGAGGAATCGATTGGTTAAGAATCACAACTTCCTGCAAGCAGCTGAAGGTCATTGGCTCCAGGGAAGGGCAGAGGTCTTGTAGGCCAGTTTCATGGCAGTGGGAAATGCCAGGTAACAGAAGGGAGTCGGTGCTAAGTGTTGGATTACCTGCTGTCCGTGGTAGAACACGGCAAGGAGGAACATGGCCATCAGCAGCAGTGACGCCTCCTTGGTCCCCAGGAAATCTCTGTTGGAAGAAGAAAGGCAAGCGGTGACAGGGTTACAACCACGGAGGGGCTCCAAGGAGACTCATTAGGAAACCAGGGTTCGGAGAGGACAGGGGTAAACAGAAAGGAGCGACTATTTCCTGAGCACCCACTAGGTGAGAGGGGCTGTGGCCCCGAGGGTTTCCCCATAGGCTAACTCAGAAATCAGTTGATTCCCAAGGGTAGGAAGTCACTTCGGTCACACCCGGAGGATGAATCTAGAATCTGGCATCTCGACAATGTACTCACATCGATAAAAATATCTTCCCTTTGCAGAACACTTCCAGACTTCAAAGAGCTTTGAAACTTTGTCACAAAAATCCATGTGAAGACAAGGATCCCTTCCTTTTTCTTTAGATGTTTTTCTTTATTATTTTTTTAATTTTTTTAATTTTTAATTTTTATTTTTTTTATTTTTGAGACAGAGCATGAGCATGAGCAGGGGAGGGGCAGAGAGAAAGGAGACACAGAATCTGAAGCGGGCTCCAGGCTCTGAGCTGTGAGCCCAGAGCCTGACATGGGGCTCGAACCCACAAACTGTGAGATCATGACCTGAGCTGAAGTTGGCCGCTTAACCGACTGAGCCACCCAGGTGCCCCTAGATGTTGTTCTATTGAAGAGAGAGGGACGTGATGCTGACGATGTGGCTTTCTCTGTTCTAAGTGCTTTCACTTAGATTGTTTAGATTCTTAAGGCAGTTCTGTATGAGCTGGACACTATTTTAATCTTCCATCAATTTTTAAAATTCTTCTATCAGTTCTGTGAGTCAGGCGCTGTTATAATCCCATTTCAATTCTTCTATCTTTTAATAAAGACTTGGTTCCCTGTGCATCATCTCCTCCTGGACTGACACCCCCTTTCCTCCCCGCCTCTGCCAAACACTCCATTCAGTGCTTGTTGGGGCACAAGCTGCCCCAACAGGTGTCACTGGTCTGGTCTGTCCCAGACTTTCCAGAAGACCAAGCTGGAGGGCAGCTGAAGACGGCCAGTGGCAAGCGTGTGCTTAAGCACCGATGTGACTTTCAGTCATCCAGGGAATTCAGAAGTTCTAAGGAGTCCCTTGTTTGATTCCAAACGCTTTCTCTCTTTCATTTCAGCCCAGCACAAAGCCTTTTCCAGAACAAGCTAGGCCAGGAGGCAAAGGGTTTGGAGGAAGCAACATCAGGCTTTGAATGTGGACACTGGTGGCTTGTGGAAATAAACAGTCCCCTTGACAGGCTTCCATCGGCCAGTGAAGAAAACTCAAAATAAAAATGTTTTAGACAAATTGTTTCCAGGGACCTTGGGACTTGCTTTCCATCACCTCCTGGTTCTTCTACCAGTTTTCTCCACCTCAGGCGATGCTCCCCTCATCCACTCACCCAGGTGCTTGAGCCAAATATAAAAGCAAACCTAGGAATCAGCCCTCACTACCCCAATATCCAAATCATGTCTGCTCTTGCGCCCAAATATATCCCCAGTCCATCCACTCTCTCCATCTCTACCTCCAACACCCGAGTACAGCCACCATAACTTCCGATAGCCCCCTGGCATTCCCCCCCCACCATCTGTTCCTACATGGTTGCCTGAATATTTTGTCTCACCAAACCCAGATCATGTCACTCACTTGTTTTACTGTCTTCCAACTACAAGCACACGTGTGCTCAGGAGTAACTTAACTGATGAGGCTTAAGGACACAAGGAGCCATCAAAGAGGAGATGCAGTGTTTAGATGGAGGGATAGAGTGAACACTGATATGGCCCCATCTGGGAAGTCTCCGGCCTTCCCTTTTCTTTTCTATCCTCCCTGGAGGTGAGCAGGGTAGCATTGGGCTCAAGAAATGGAGACAAGAGCTCAGCTCCCAAGACCAGTTTCTCATCTAGCTTTATGTAAAACACCCTCCCAGCTGATACAACTCTTCATATAGAACAAGAACTCAGGAACAGAACTGTTCTTTCTCCGGGGCGGGGGTTGGGGGGGGGGCGGTTGTCCATACGGGGACCCAGGGGACCAGGACGTCTGTGGGCTGGAACAAGATTCAGATTCATGGATTCCTAGTTCTATCTGCTTTTCCTTAGAGATAATATGCTAAAAATAGATGGTACTCATTATCGTGTCTCTTCCCTACAGCCCCAGTGAAGCACATAATTATTGAGCCCCAACGTGTGCCAGGCACACGCCGGGATACGGAAAATGAAGACGGCACATTGTTTTTGCCCTCAAGACGGTCCAGTAAAGGAAAGGACCAAACAGAGAGTACGTTCATAACACAATATACTCCATTGTCAAAATACAGCCTTGTTGCCATGGGAATCCATGGGAAGTGAAAGTAACTCAGCATGGATGTTCTGGGAATTCAAGAGCTGGGTCTTACAGGATGATAAGACTTGAGGAGGAAAAGATGGGACGGGTTGTCTAGGTATGGGACATCGATCTTGTTCAGCTAGGTGGTTTAATAGCTGCGAGGCTGAGTCTGAATGGGAGACATCCTGTGTTTAACTCCAACTTTTGCTCTGACGAGCATTTCTGACATCCTTTTCTTGGTCATGTGGAAGCCTTTTGTAAGGCCTGCAATTTATCACTAACAACCTGCTTCCAAGAGAAAACACAAATGCCTCTTGAAAGCAGTGGTTGGCGAAAAATAGATGACTAGATTGAATTCAGAAGCAAAGAGAAAATGATTATGAATGGTTTCTTAGTCTTTAAGATGTATTTCAGACTGAAGAATTACAGTCTGAGTAAAGACGGCAAAATGTTCAGAGAAAGTCAGCCAGGCCAAGCAACATCCAAAAAGAACCATCATTTAAATTTAGAAGTAGGGGTGCCTGGGTGGCTCAGTCGGTTAAGCGTCTGACTTCAGCTCAGGTCACGATCTCACGGCCTGTGGGTTCAAGCTCCGCGTCGGGCTCTGTGCTGACAGCTCGGAGCCTGGAGCCCGCTTCGGATTCTGTGTCTCCCTCTCACTCTGCCCCTCTCCCACTCCCACTCTGTCTCTGTCTCTCTCTCAAAAATGAATAAACATTGAACAATTAACAAACCGTAAAGCTAGAAGGAATTTTTTGTAGTTCTTGTGATTCTTTGAAGAACTTCCAAGAGAGCCAAATGACCAACATTTGTATGAAATTATAATACTCTGCTTGGTATTGGGTGGCAGAGAAACCGAGGGCGTTTGAACTAATTCATTTATACTAATAAAATCACGGTATTAATACTATTATCTTCCTATGCTAACAGAAAGAGGCATAATTAAGTGAAAACACATGTAGAATAATGTAATTCTCCAGGGCTAGAACAGTCTTTAGAGATCATCTTATCTGATGTCTCATAAAAATGAGTATTTAGTTTGAGGGTTACTTATTACAGAGGCATTTATACTAGTTGTAGTCAATTTGGAAGCTAATGCAAATTACAAATAAGAAAATAAAGGTAGTCCTGAAGCCTACCACCCAGAGAAAACAACGGTTAATACCTTGGAGCCAACCAAATGTCGCTCCATGCAAAAACATGTTTGCAAATTTAGGACCGTATGGTTCGTACGATTTTTGTAACCTACTTTGGCACTTAGTGTATATAATGAAACTAATTCCATGTAATTACATACTTTACCACGTGAGCTGAGTGGGTCCATTCTATTTCATATTATGTGATGTAACATCCCTCGGGTGGCTCTCATTTTATAGATCTAAGGTTGAGGCCCAGGGAGAAGCTACGTGTCCAAGTTCGCACAGCTGATTTCTATTAGAGTCAAGATGCGAGGTCACATCTCAAGCACCAAGTTCAGAGCTTTAGCGATTACGTACCTGAGGCCAAAGTTTTGGTTTAGCTATGAGTTCCCATTTCCCCCTTTTGAAACTCAAAATACACCATCAGTTGGAACTGATGCTTTATTCTGTCCCCAGACTAGTGGCTGCATCGGCTACGTGCTGATTTTGTGCCACGCCTCTGATAGCACTCTACATACCTGTTGCTCGCCCTTTGTCACATCAACAATTAAGTACCATTATCCCTCTTCCAGTAAAGAAGAAACTGAGGCTCAGGTGTTAAACGATTCACTCTAGTTCACTGATCTGGTGCGTGGGGAAGCCCGGCTGTCAATCCACACCTTAGTCATGCTGTCTCAGGAGCCACTGTGCCCTCCTATATGCACTTTCTTGTACTTTCTTGCCCCTAAGCTCCTTGAAGATAGAAACAATGTCTTATTCGTCTGTGAATCTGCAGGGCCTAGAAGAGGTGGGACACAGAAGTGCTTACTGGATGGGGAACGCTTGGTTTAAGGGTGATGGTGAGCAAACATCACAAGGTTGTGGAGAGCAGACGCTTGGCTTACGGTGACTCAGTGGTACAATATGATTCCAAAGGAGCTAACGTTCCTTTCAGTCCCTCGTGTATTTAATGTTTCACCCAACAAGTCTTTAATTGGACACCCACTGCCAGATACCTCACTAAGTGCCAAAATATAAGCATGAGTAATGGTCCTTGCCCTCAAATGCTCCTACTCTAATGGAAGAGGAGGACGTGAAAAGTAATGATGGCAACACCGAGGGAGAAGTGCAATGAGAGGTTAGGCGCACAGGTTAAAAGCAAGGAACGCTCAGAGGGGGCATTACTGCCCTTGGGCTGGACCTTGAGAGGGATGGGCTGGGAATAAGGAGATGTCCGAGTCCGGCAGAAGCCCCCTGGGCGGGTAACCAGCCTGGTTTCCTATGGCTACAAGACAGGATGGGTACGCTGTGGCCCCTGAGCTATAGAAGGAAAAGCCTAGAGGAGTCACGGGGGCCAGACCAGGATGGCGGGTGGAGTCCTTGAGAAACAGGTTGAACTTTTAGCTTCGTAGAGGCAATAAGGAGCCCCTTAAGGGTTTTAAGAAGGATAATGAGTTCACCAGATGGCTCTGGTGGCCTTCAGAGGGGTGGACTGAGAGTGGAGGCCGGGAGATCAGTTAGGCGACCGCAGCAATGAGAGTAACGACCTTTCTAGAACTGTAGCGTTTGCAGCGTGGAGGGGGCAGGTGGGACACTAATTGCTAGTACTCATCAAGTGCTTGTTCTATGCCAGGCCTTGTGCCAAGTTTCCATGATCACATTTGAGCTCTCTGACCCTTCTACTCTGGACCAGTGGTTATTGCCCCCACGTTACAGATGAGAAAAGCCGGGCTGAGAGAGATGGTCACTTTTCACGAATTCCCTTGGGATCCCACAGCTGGTTGATGGCACAGCTGGGGTCTGAACCTAAGTCCTTTAACCCCGAAACTTGTACTCACGCGTGTTATGATAGAGTACTTCTCTGCAAGGGCTGCTGACGAACGGGAGTCCCCAGGGATTGATAAGATATTGGGGGAGAGGGTGCCTCTCTTGTTTTGGGCTCAGCGTCATCCACTGAGACAAGGAGTTGTGCAGATGGGGAGATGCCCGTCTGAAGTATGTGGGACCATCTCTCTGGAGACGCTGCCCAGCCACCCGGTGTAAGGTTTTCTGCACTTCTCGTGACTGGGGCACCTGACCCCCAGGAGCAACCCGCAGAATGCCCCCGAACCATCATGAGCAGGCTGTGGGTGACAAAGAGATACACAGTGGCATCTAATGAACTGCTGACTTCCACCATAGTGGAGAGAGAAGCCTGAACGAGCAGCTTCCCACTCCTCATTAGTTTAGTTCCTTTGAAAGCAAAGCGGGAGTCAATACAATCCTAGCCGATAACCGACCTTGGCGCAGGAAGAAGCTGAGAAAAACACTCGGACGCTGGCAGCCGTGAGCCTGGGATTACGTTTACGTTCACAACCCTACTTAACAATTTCACTACAAGTTTTTGCTGAAGACCTCAGATCAGGGGCGCCTGAGTGGCTCAGTCGGTGGGGTGTCCAAATCTTGATTTCAGCTCGGGTCACGATCTCACGGTTCCTGGGTTGGAGCCCCGCGTCGGGCTCTGTGCCGACAGCTCGGAGCCTGGAGCCCGCTTCGGATTCTGTGTCTCCTTCTCTCTCTCTCTCTCTCTGCCCCTCCCCCTGCTCGTACTGTGTTTCTCTCTCTCAAAAATAAATAAATAAATAAATACATACATACATACATAAAAAAAAATTTAAAAAAAGAAGCTGTGCTCCCCTTTGAATGGCTAAGTTGTAGCTGGTTTAATTTTATTTTTACCACAAACGTGGCTTATTTTGTTCCCACATGTCTTTACCCTCTGTTTGGCCGCAGGACACCGGTCGCCCCTAACCACGTTACCTAATTTGGAACTATTCTGATGGTCTTTGAACCCTGGGCATCCGGTGGGAGTTTCTTCAGCTTGACTTAAAAGAAGTTTACGCGGTATTGACGAAGGTGGACTTTGGAGCCAGGAAGACTCAAGTTTGAATCTGGGTCTGTTCCTTACCGGCCACGTGCCCAGGATAACTGTTTAACCTCCCCAAGCCTGAGTTCTTCAGACGGTTGCCATGGGGATCAAATATACATACAGCGTCTGATGCATGTGTGCAGCAGGCACAAATTAGCGTCTAGAATTCACAAAGACCCTCTGCGAATCCCGTAAGAAAAAGGCAAACAGCCTAACACGTAAAGCAGGCAAAGGATATGATCTGACAATTCACCGAAAAGGAAATCCAAATGGTGAATAAGCAAACATATAAAATGCACACACTTAGTCATGATCAAGGAACTAATGAAAATAATGAGACACCCATAAATGCAACAAGAATTTTAAAAGTCTAACGACAGTGTGGGTGGCAACCAGAAGCAACGGGACCGCGGCTTGTGAGAGGGAAACTGTTTTAAGCACGTTGGAGAGCAAATTTCGCAATATCGTAAAAGTGGGAAATGCGGATGCCCTACAATGCAGCGAGTTTACTTTCGAATAGAAGTTCCAGGAGAGGTCTTTGATAATGGTCACTGAAGCGTTTTTTTAAGTAGGGAAAACTGCTAACAGCCTGAAAGTCTATTAATAGATCAAAGGATAAATATATTTTGGTACGTTTGTATTATATAATAGGAACATATTACAGCTGCGGAGATTGTGAAAGCTGTCAACAGAATTACATCTGTAGACATCAACCCACACGTAACTAAAAAATACAATACTGCGTGACAACAAAATAATTTTAGAAGTAATTTAAAATACACACATAACTAAATATATATTTAGAAAACCTGGGGGGCGCCTGGGGGGCTCAGTCGGTCAAGCATCTGACTCCTGATGTTGGTTCAGGTCATGATCTGAGGGTTGTGAGATCAAGCCCCGTGTCAGGCTCTGCACTGAGTGTGGAGTCTGCTTGGCATTCTCTCTCTTTCTCTGCCCCACCCCTACCTCAAAAGAAATGAAACAAAACAACAACCACAAAAAATCACAGATGGGAAGGGTACACATTAAGTGCATTAGAAATTGGCGCGTACAAGAAAGAGAGGAGAGGAATGCCGGGGAAGAGAACTTCAGCAAAATAGCTTAAATACTTTACCCTTTTAAGAGTGCAGAAGTAACTACGACTCGTTATTAACACTGTTTATGCAGGGGTTGGTTCATAGACGTTCACCTTATTAGGATCATGCACATTTTCTGAGGTTTTTTTGGGGGTGATCTTGGCCTCATCTTTTTCTCATTGGGTTGGCCCCTTGTGGGCTCAGTTAGCCCGGTGCCTCCCACACCAGGGGAGAGTTGTCTCTGCCACTTCCAGCTCAGATAAAGCTCCACACTGCAGGTGCGGAGTCTGCGTGAGGGGCCACTGGCTGTCACCAGGAAGTTCATCCAGAGAATGAGCTGCGACTCACGAGAGCCAGGAAAGGGCTGGAGCCGATGGAGAAATTCCTCTCCCTTTCTTCGCCCTGAGCTGCCTTTCCCCCCCCACCTCACTGCCCATCCAGAGACATTCCAGCTGAGTGTCTCTCCTCAATCTCTTCACAGTCCACGTGGCCATAGAATACCTCGTCAGCTTGCATTTGCCTCCTGCCCTCTTCCCCTTATTTTCACTGCCCTGGGGGTGTACCAGCCTTCAGCCTTGTCTCAGGCTCTGTTCTAAGAAATCTAGGCTGAGACATTTTTTTTAATGTTTATTTATTTTTGGGGGGGGTGGTGCAGAGAGAGAGAGGGAGATACAGAATTGGAAGCAGGCTCCAGGCTCCAAGCTGTCAGCACAGAGCTTGACGCGAGGCTCCAAATCACGAGCTGTGAGATCATGACCTGAGCTGAAGTCAGGTGCTCAATCTACTGAGCCACCGAGGCGCCCCTCTTTTTTGGTACTTTTTTGTATTTCAAAAACAATACAGTGCAAGGAGCATAGTAAGTGCCCGACGCACAATGTCTGCTATTGTTAATACTGCCCCAGCCAAATTATAATCAGATCCTGTACGTCTCGGAGCTGTGACACTGGAAGGAATCGCATATTATTGGGTGTGGAGGAGACCGGAGCTCCTATTTAGTTACTGTTCAGTCCAGTCTATAAAGCTGATGTTCAGGATTGGAACTGGGGATGTTGCTTAGACTGGTAGGCTAGCGAGTGCCTGAGCTGAGAAACAGAAGTCAAAGTCCAACAGTCCCCAGGTTTTGGTGTCTCCATCTCAATCACTTTCCCAACGGCTCCCTTTCCCACTGGGAGTCTGAGCACTTTTTGAGCACGCAACGGCGGGCACTTACTCTCCGCTGTGGTTTAGGTTGTCATAGCGCAGGAAGAGGCCCGCGTAGACGGTCTCAGTCAGCAGCGCGTAGATGGCAATCATAATCAGCAGCACGGCCAGCTTCAGGACAGAGTTCAGGCGGAGGAAAACCGCACAGGTCACCATGGCCAACACCCCAGTGAAGACGAAGTACTGGGAAGAGAGAGAGGGGAGGTGGTCAGACTCAACAGGAATGTGGGAGGCTCGCTCTCCTCGGCATGGGTGCTCGGGGCGGTGGGGGGCGGGGTGTCTCCTGATACAGATGGCCGCTGAGCACCTCCAGTTGGAGACCTCAGGCTGCCCTCCTGTTCAACAAGCCTCCAAGAGAACTCATCAGTGCCTTACCACCACCTCCCAAGCCTCTGTTCCGTGGTGTTTGGGGACCATTTACACCAGCCCTAGGCCAGAATGCTCGGTCTCTTCTCTGCTGCCTTTCTCCCCCCCCCACCCCCCATGTTCCACAGCCGGGCCACCCCCAGTCTGCAGACTCCACTCCCTTCATAGAGCTCACATCCATGCAGTCTCCCCTTCTGAGCTCTTTCCGTTCTGGTTCTGGAACGGTTTCGGCAGCTCTGTCTCCTCGCGGGCCTCGACCCTCACTGAACACACGCTGGCTTTCTCTCTCCAGAATCTCTAACACACGCCTCATCACCCCACTCCTCGCCTTGAAGGCCTTCCCTGGCCCACCATTCCCTCAAATGGTGTTCTCCTTGCTGAGTGGGAAGCTCACAAGGCCATGACGGATCAGATCTCCCTTCACTTTCCAAACCCAACGTAGGCTTCGGCCTCACAGTCTCCTTGCAACTCCCACAGCTGTTTCCGGACCCTCCTGGGCCCCCGCTTTGCACCCCACAACTTCTAGCTCAAAGCTCATTCCCGTGACTTAGCCTCGCTTCTCTGACAAGTGTGAGCTCAGGTGTCCTTGCCCCTGAGAAGCCTTGGTGCACATCTCCAGGTGCCCTGGAAACGGTCTTGTTCCTCCACAGCACCCCCCGCCCCCCGCCCCACACCCAGGATAAGGTCTATCTCCTTATGTTACAAGTAGCTGTTTAAAAGGCCAGTCTGGCACCACTCAAGCTAGAACACCGAGTGGCCCCCACGGGTCAGTCTGCCCAGGCAGATTTCAGCCTTCCGGAGGACGCTCCCCGGAAGCCTATTTCCCTTACAGAAGCAGCTCATTGTATCATTTTGGATGAACAGGTTCAGATTCTGACTATCCAGTGGGAAAAAAGAATAAAACCGGCATCATCAAGGGCCACTTGATGGCCGTACTTGGATCTTTCCACACTTTTTCTCTTGCAATTTTCAACGTAACTGGCCAGGATGGGCATCGTAATTCCCATTTCGCAGGTGAAGAGACTGAAGCTCAGAGAGCTCACGTAAATCGCTTGAATTCTCACAACTGGCAAATGGCACCCGGGACACCCGGATGCATCTGTGCACGTCCCCGTGACTCCAGTGGACACACAGAGCTTGAGAATTCCTCAAAATCCATTCTAGCCCTGTTATGCATGGCTCTGTGTAGCAAGTGGAGGTCTCCTCTCTCCTGTTATAGACAGAGACCACTTCTGTATGGGCAGAGGAGACCAGCAAGAATTTCTAGAATCTCCGAATAACTACAGAACAGGTTTATTGAGGTCCTAAGCCAAACTGACCCATTAATGTACACAGTCAACAGTGATATCAAGCGAGACCCCACTGAGGGCAAAGGCCCCGTGCTATTATGATGCATGGGGTAGACTCAGGAATAAATAAGGCAGTGTTCCGACAGATCCCCATGTCTGGAGCGGCCTTCGCTTTTGTCTTTCTTAGTAAAGCCAGTTGTGTCCTTGTCTCAAATGGATGATGTGTTTTCCTCCCCTCTCTAAGATCTTCCCTTGGCAAGATTTTCGGGTAACTCATCTTGATGTCTCCGTGCCATCAATTTACCAAATAGAGAGGAAAGATGAATAGGTCCGAGGCATCCTGTTTCATCATTACCTGCATCATGATGAAGAGCTGTGCACAGTTTTAGCAGTGCAAATTATGAATCATGTATTAAATCAAAGCTGTCAAAATGACTGTGCCCTTGAGAAAAACTTTATGAGGGCACAACAGTCAAGTTAAAAAAGCGTAAAGAGGATTTATGGAGTGGCTATTGCAATCAGGGCATGGGTGTTGGGCGCTGGGGATTCCAAGGTGAGTGAGAGATGGCCTGGACCACATCTTGTGGTCTAAGATGTGAGGCCGACGTGGAGACACCAGTGACAATGTGCCATGGAAAGTGCTCTGCCAGCAACGTGATCACGTGTGATGGAGCACAGGGGCAGAAGGCATACACGTTTGGAGAAGGATTTGTGGGGCAGGCAGATCTGAACTGGATCTGAAGGATGGATAGGATTCACACGATGGAAAATGGAAAGGGAAGAACATTCTATGAAGATAGAATGACGTGAACTCAGGAGTGCCAAAGACCAAATCTATAGAACTCCTGGTTAAAAGTCAAAAAGTCGCATAATAAATCATAAGGGGAGCCAGGAACATAGGCAGGCAGATCAATTTCAAATGAATTGCCCGCCTCCTTTCTCTGCCAAGACGTCTGAAATTATCAGAGTTAAATACAGTCCCATATCTGCACGAAGGGTTGATGGATCTTTCTTTTTGTGGTCTCAACCAACCGGGTTAGTGCTCTCTCTCCAGTTCTACCACCTCCCCCCAGTCCACCGAAACAAACCACCCTGCTCACTGCCTTGCACAGTTTAGGGAACTTTCCGCCCTAAAGTATAAAGCTGAACCTCATGGTGATGCTGTAAACCGCAGGATCATCAAAGGAAAGAGGCCCCTGGATAAATAACATCAGGAGATTCTCCTCTGTCTCTTTCGTAGCTTGAATGAATAGTGGGAGTGGGACCCGGAAATGGAGAGGAACAGGAAGCTACCGAAGTATTAGGACTTCGTGAAAATCTCTCTTTCAGCTGGGTCTGGACCCATAAATTTCCTGTTTCCAATAACGTGGGAAGATGCCGGACCTAACACAGTTACTCAGTTTCTGTCAAATGATAGTCTCTGTGCTCTTTAAGTCACTCCAGGAACTCAGAAGCCCCATAGTCTTTAGAATGCCCCCCACAGGGGACCCGAGTAACATAAAGGGTTCATAGGTGGGGCAGGGCAGAGACCGTTGGCAAAGCCACGTTGCAAAAACTCTCATGTGGACCGCTGAGAAGTCTGCCCTATAGTCCGCAGTCCACAAGGAACCACGGATGGGTTTCAGGTTTGCGATGGATTCAGTAGATCTAGGAAAAAACTGTGATGTGGGTAAGTACAGGATGGAATGTAATGAATGGAGAAAAGCTGAAGGTTTAAAAGAAATTTTTTTTTTTTTTACATTTACTTATTTTTTGAGAGACATAGAGGGAGCACAAGTTGGGGAGAGGCAGAGAGAGAGGGAGACCCAGAATCTGAAGCAGATTCCAGGCTCCGAGCTGTCAGCCCAGAGCCCGACGAGGGGCTCAGACTCACAAGCCGTGAGATCATGACCCGAGCCGAAGTCGGACGCTTAACCGACTGAGCCACCCAGGTGCCCCAAAGGCTGAAGGTTTAAAGACAAGTTTAGGGACCTACCCAACAGACGAAGCAAGAGCTGTGTCTAGCTTCATGTGAAGGTGAGGAGAGAGGGGAGTCGGAACTGGTGCTAAGCATTCCAGGAGGGATTAGTCTATTAACTAAGAGAAAAAAAAAAACAACTACAGAATGAGGGATGGGGAAAGGGAATGCGTTCAGTTTTAGGCTTCTCAAGCTTTAGGTATCGAGGGTGGTTCAGTAAAGACAGCTCGTGGCCACCGCAGGTGTGAGGCTGGGGTTCGGAAGACAGATGGGGCTGGAGACGTGCAGCTGACATCGTTCAGCTGACCCCATAGCTGTGGAGACCACCCAAGCAGAACATGAAAAGGAAAGACAGAAGACACAGAGACTAAAATGTAGAGATTCCCATATTTGAGGGGCTGTGGAGGAAGAGAAACTGAGAACATTGATTAGGGATTGTTGGGGGTGTCAGAGAACAACGAGGAGACAGGAGTGTAAAAGCACAGAACCCAAAGAACAAAAATATCCATAGATGGGGCGCCTGGGTGGCTCAGTCGGTTGAGCAGCGGACTTTGGCTCAGGTCATGATCTCGTGGTTCGTGAGTTTGAGCCCCACATCGGGGTCTTTGCTATCAGCACAGAGCCTGCTTTGGATCCTCTGTCCCATCTCTCTCTGCCCCTCCCTTGCTCAAAAGCATGCACACTTTCTCTCTCTCTCTGTCAAAAGTGAAAATAAGCATTAAAAATAATCTCGATAGACGAAGATTTTCAGAGGAACATTTCAAAGGCAAGATATAGAAAAATGTCTTCCAAATAACTGTGGAAAGCAGGACATAAAATTTTGTATGCGCTATAATCACAGCAATGCAAAATATGGACACAGATAGGACATGGCTTTGGAGTGGATTATTTCCATCTAGTCCTTTAATTTGATCATAACATCCAATATCAAATGAGGCAATGGGTCGAATGCACTGTTTTGCAGTGAGTCCTTGTATTCCCAAGAAGTCTGTATCCCAATATAGTCATGGGGTTCTCTGCTTCTTCCTAGTTTTTTTTAAGCTTATTTATTTATTATTATTTTTTTTTTGAGAGAGAGAGAGAGAGAGAGAGAGAGAGAGAGAGAGCAGGAGCACGGGAGGGGCAGAGAGAGGGAGAGAAAGAATCCTCAGCAGGCTCCATGCTGGTAGCACGTAAGCCAGATGTGGGTCTCGATCCCACAAACTGTGACATCATGACCTGAGCAAAAACAAGAGCCAGAGACCCCCAACCGACTGAGCCACCCGGGTGGCCCTGCTTCTTCCTAGGTTTTAATGATGAAAAATAATAACACCAGGATTTGCATGAGTAGTGTTAGGGATGGGCCAGTTTCCAGCGACCTCTGATAAAGAAAACACACAAGCTGTGCACTCTAAGGGGAAAAAGAGACCCAATAATGACACATCAGTTTTGACCAGGAAAATAAAAAGATTGCTGCAGTGGGCACTAGGCACTGGTCCCCAAGTTAGGAAATACAGATCAGAGGCATTTTGATAGTGAGGCTGAAACGTGGGTAGGAGAAGAGAGACAAACCAGGAGCATGTGCAGATGTGAGGCAGCCTGGGTCCTGATGTTAGACGAACACTAGGTAAGAGGGGCAGGGGGCGGGGCTCAGGTGGGGGTGCAGATGCCTATACATCAGGGGTAAGTTGGTAGAAGGTGGAAATAATAATTATAACCGGCCACTCGCTGGGCGGGCACGAATGCTGTGTAAGGTCCTTTATGAATGCCTGCTTCTGAGTAATTGAGACTTTCTTCTTTCAGATAATACACGGACTTGGGAAATTACAAATTACAAATTCCTTCCAAGTGTATGCGGAAAAAAATCGGAGTCCTACATCATGGCCAAGGGTCAAGGGAAGCAAAATCTGATGAAGTTTGCGGGAAACAAGCATTTTGCCAGCTAAATGCTGGCAACTCGTTGCTCTGCGCTCATTCCTCTACACTTGCAGAATGAGGACCTACAAGCCACCAAGAATTGTGGCAGGCTGGAAGACACCATGCTAACGCCAGGACGTTGTCATAAAGTATCATAAATGACCTCAGCAACGGGTGCGTATTGTCCTCCTAGAAGAGGGGGGGGAAGACTATCACACAGCAAGAACGTGAAGGAGGCCTTGAACACCGACCCACGGAAGTCACCCAAGCTGGGCTGCGTCCATTTGGTTGCTGTGGCATTAGGAACTCAGAACAAGAGGGGCAGATAGCCGGCGGACCATTTTCAGAAGTCACTGCCGTTCAAAGAAAGAATCCAGACTTTCCGATTCACGCAAAACCGGATTCTCAACTCTAACTCTTCGTACAAGCAGCAGAGTGAAGGGCACGGAGGCCAAGGCTGGAGGCTGCTCTGTTTCGTCCCGAGCCTCCCCTCCCCACCATCGAACAGTGACGGTGTTAGGAACCTGGGGTCACCACGAGCGTGGGTGGGGATATAACCAACCCGATGTTCCCCGCCGTTTACTAGGTTGTGTGTGGCAGAGGAAAGGGGCGTTTTGTGTATGTTGGGTGCTCTGGTACAATCTTCCTGTGCTTTGGCTTATTCTAGATCCCGATTTCCATGGTTGACCTTTTTTTCCCCCCATACGGGGGGAAGAAAGGTTAAGTGTTGTCTAGTTCATTACAGTGATTAGCTTAGGTATGTCAAAGAAATACCACAAGGAGATGCAACGTTTATGACTGACTTGTGTTGAGGGCAGATGGACTCTTCTAGAAATTTCCTAGAAGCATCTACATTCTCAGTCAATACTTTCACCTTGAAATCTTTCCTGGAAAGGCACGTCTATATTAATGATGCCTACAAATAATGACTATCCCAGGAAAGCTATGAGGCAAACTCTAATCACAGAGCAGGCACAGTAGCTATTTCTTATGGAAAGGCACTACTAGAAAATATTTTTGGAAATACAGGATGATGCTACATGCTTGTCTTGTCTCTGCTTCTTTGAGGACCGAGCCGAGACCCTTGTAAATGACCATCACAACCCATTTTTTTTTAGTATATGTGCTGCCGAAGCGAGCACAACCCATTTTTGAAAAACGTCAAGAACGCAGTCTCTCTCTGTGTTTTGATTCCTAAACGGCGACGTCTCGCCGGATCACCCATCTCAGTGACTTCCAGAAATTAAATGTGCTCCCAAAGGACGGCAATTTGACATTGTTAAACATACATCTAGGAAGTGTATGCGGTCAGCTGAGAACAACAGGCAGGGAGGAACATGGTGGGATTGTTGGAATAAAGTGTGTGCCCTCCAAGGCCCCTCCCTGGGCGTGGGCAGCAAGCGCAGGGTCTGGAAGGATCTGGCTCCCTGAGAACGGTGCCACACAAGGTGGTCACCATCTTGTACCCAGGGGGTGAGGCCAGAAGAGCAGCATTATGAAAGGGAAGCAGGCTATGAGAAGATGGCCTGTTCAAGTGTTTAGTCACACATCGGGCGCATAACCATGTAGATGATCTCATGTTTGGAGCACAAAGCCTTGTGCATTTAAAAAAATATGTTATGGCCCTTAACTGCCACTTGGGCAGGCTCTGTTTTCCCCGAGTTACCAAAGACGTCAAGAAAGAAAGAAACTAGCATTTAATGAGTGTTTTGGGGCGTCTGGGTGGCTCAGTCAGTTAAGCGTCTGACTCTTGATCTCAGCTCCGGTCATGATCTCACTGTTCATGAGGTCGAGTATTTTCTGTGTGTTTGCTCTATCTGTCACCCAAACAATCTCATGGCATAGGTATCATCAATAATCTCCTTATACAGTTGAGAAAACGAAAGCTCAGAGAACCTATGTGACTTGTCCAAGGCCACACGGCAAGTCAATGTCAGAAGAGTCCTCGCTCATCTGAGGTCACCACGCAGCCTCTGGCGTCCTCACCTGTTCTGTTTCCCATGTTCCGTTACTGCCCTTGAAGATCTGAAATCTAAGCTTTGGTGAACTGGGGCTGGTTGGTTTCTGGATCACGCTGTGCTTTTTATGGCTTTTTGGCTCTTTGTGGGGAAAGGCAGGTCTAAAAATTGATTATCATTTGGGAAAAAAAAAATCTCCTTTACGGATTTAGGCATAATACAAAACTGGCTCAGGGCAGAAACAAAACGGGCTTGTAGAACATCCCCCCTGTTCAACTTAGAAAGAGTCCTGAAGTTATAGTGAAGCCATCTAACATTCATTCTTCGTTCGGATGTTTTGGGGGCCCTACCACTGCAAAAGCATGGGAAAACCTAATTTCATCCTGAACAGCAGCTGGGGAATTTTAGACCACACTCAACAAAGTTCCCTCCGAAACCACTTGGGGTTCCGACTCCTACCCGCGGAATTGACCAGAGAAATGAAGGCACTAGTTTTTATAGCCACTTTTGGAATTTAAAAAATCTGCTTCTTTGCTTGTTCACGGATTCCCTTTTCTTTTGATCGTTTCTCTTCCTCTTTTAAAAAAAAATTTTTTTTAATGTTTATTTTTGACAGAGAGAGAGGCAGAGCATCAGTGGGGGGCAGGGTGGGGGCGGGGGAGAGAGAGGGAGACCCAGAATCCGAAGCAGGCTCCAGGCTCTGAGCTGTCAGCACAGAGCCTGACACGGGGCTCGAACTCACAGACCGCGAGATCATGACCGGATCCGAAGTCGGACGCTTGACTGACTGAGCCACCCAGGGGCCCCTCTCTTCCTCTTTTTTGACTCCTGGTTTTTTTCTCCCTCTCCTCTTCCTTTTTCAGTCTCCCCTTTCTTCTCTCACCTTCATCATGACAGCTGACATTTTAATGAGCAAAGACACGGATAATTCCACCCCTAAGCAAGACTGGCCCTTAGAACCCTTTAAAATGTTAGCAAGCTCTGACTGCTTTTGCATAGTCGACTCTTTATTCAAATGTGTCAGTGCATACAATAAAGGGGGTCTTTATTGTATGCAATAAAGGTCTTTATTGCAGGTCTTTCCTTGGATCCTGCCAAGAACCCCAGGCAACGTTTGTGGGAACTCTATTCCTTTTACAAACCTGTGCCTCGTCCCTCCCCCCAGCCTACTTCTCAAATCATCCTGAGAATGCAGCTTTCTTCGCTAGCATTTACTGCGTCTTCGTTCATTTTCAGGAACTGGCCAACTCCAGTTCAAGGCTGCATGATGCTTACTACCATCCATTACAACAGCCTCTTATTTTTACATCACATCACCCAGTTCCTTACACGCTTTGGGACCGAGGGACCGAGTATTGTTTCTCACGGGGTGAGGCAGAGAGGTCAGGTGAAGAAACCAAAGCTCAGGGAGGTGAAGTAAGTGATTTGCCTGGGGACGCACACGTGGGGGAGCCATGAGGGGGGTGCTGCGTGTGGATTAAGCCTTTTCCCAGGTCTGTACGTCTCGTTCTCGTTGGGTAGACAAATCCTTAGGTAGAGCACCACAGCCATGTATCTACCAAGATGGCAACCGGTTGGTCAAATCGGGTTGTTGGTGGTAGATGTGATGGAAAGAGTCCAGCTCCCCGTCCTTTGGGCCAGTGGGTGTCCTGCGTCTGAGGGGATGCCAGGAGTCAGCAAACTTTGTCTGCCAACGGCCAGACAGGATATATTTTGGCCATCGCAGCTACTCAACTCTGCCAGCTGCACTATGAAAGCAGCCGGGGGCCATCAGTAAAATGGGTGTGGCTAAGCCCCAATCAAACTTTACTTACACAACAGGTGGCGGTTCGTCTTTGGCCAGAGGCCACAGTTTGCTGACTCCTGAGCAAGATGATCCTTTGGTTGTGGGAGGAAAGTACTGAGATGCTCATTTACTTTAACTCATTTTTTTTAGACATTTTTAGTTTTTGGATACGGTCCCCAGTGTACACGACACATTAGCACAGCGAGAGGGGACTGTCACGTACAGGTAAACATATACTGGGGTGGCGGGCTCGAAACCTCTTCCACAGGAAATAATACGTACATCACGGCTGATGTTTACTGAGCAGATACTATGTGCCTGGTGTTCCTCTAGACGCTTTACAGGAATTAATTCACTGGCCCCTCACAACCACCCTTGAGGGAGGTACGACTTTCATCCCCGCTTTGTAGATAAGAAAACTGAGGCCCAGAGGTGATGCTACACCATCCAAAAGCCACTTTCTTAGGACCGGCAACCCCACGTGTGCTGTGGTCCTGAGTGCGGGAGCCTGGGTGTGGGGTCAAGGGCAGACACTGTCGTAGAGGGACGCGGAAGCCTAGACGAATAGCTCGCGTCCCATGACACGCTGGGAGCTCGGCATCTGCTAACCCACCTACGGAGGCACCACGAGAACACGACATTCCCACCAGAGGCGTGTGAGGAAGGTATTATTTCTCCCACTCTACAGACAAGGACGCTGAGGTTCAGAGAGAGTAAGAACTGATTCCCGATTCCACTGGCAGAAAGCACGGGGGGCTCAGTGGGGTGCGCTGTCCAGCTTTGCCTGGCTCTACGCATCTGACTGTCGGCCAACTTCCTGCCTCTTGGGCCACCCCTCCTGCCCTCCAAACCGAGACGTTCTCGGGGAGCTGGTATCCCACAGAGTCCACGAAATCTGTGCTCCCGTCACTACTTGGTGGGAAGAGGTCCCCCCAACGAGAGCTAGCCCCATCCTGCCCTGGACTTCCTTAAGAAATGCCTACTGCCTCCCTAGGGACCGAGCCTGGCTCCAGAAGCATGAGGTCAAGAACAAGCCAGGTATGGTCTGAACGGCAGTCCCAAGTCTTGATAACTGAATTAAGAAGAGGACAGAAAAGAAGAAGGAAGGAGAGAAGGGGGGGAAGGATGGAAGGTAGGCAGGAGTGGCACGGAGCAAGTCACTCTCCAGGACCTTGTTGCATTCTCTGTGAAACGGAGGGCACTCCTGCCGGTGCCCGTTTCAGCTTGAGGATTTCATGCTGCATTTAATGCTGCACATCAAATAGACGGTCTACACCTTGTGCGGCGCATGAGGCTTTCTCTCCCTTTCAGAGCGTTTCAAACACCGATTTCTCACACCTAGCTGAGACAGAGAGCCTTTCCTCCACCCAGATATTGGCAGGGTCTTACAGAACTAAAGTCTGCCTGGTCCTCGGGGTGTGAGGATGGGCGGGGTCTGCCGGGACATCCCAGCCGTCCTCTCTCTTGACCCAGAGCTTCCGTTCCCAAATGTAAAGGTCTGGGCCGTGGCTAACACAGCCTAAAACTGTCCTTTGCCCCAATGCTGCAGGTTTGATCCCCGAGGTCCAGAGCCAGACCAGTGGCTCTGTGATCAAGGGAAGGTCAGACTTACATAATGATGGTGGATATCTGTTGGGACATGTCCTGACCCCGTGTCCTGCAGTTTGCCTTTAGTGGTGGTTTCCTGTGTTTGCGATTTACTAGCTTCCTTCCTTCCGTTTCTTCCTCTCCTCCTTTCCTTCCTTCCTTCTTTCCTTCATCCCTCCTTTTCCCCTCCCTCCCTCCCTTCTGTCTCTTCCTCCCTTCCTTCCTTCCTCCCTTCTTTCCTTCCTTCCTTCCACTTCTTTCCTTTTCCTCTCCCTCCCCCTTCCTTCTTTCCTCCTTTTCCCCTCCCTCTGTCCCTGCCTTCCTTCATTCTGTCTATTCCTCCCCTCCCTCCCTCCCCCTCCTTTCCTCCCTTCCTTCCCCTTCTTTCCTTCCTTCCTTCCCCTTCCTCTCTTCTTCCCTTTCTTCCTCCTTTTCCCCTTCTCTCCCCTCCTCCCTCCCTTCCCCTTCCTTCCTTCCTTCCTTCCTTCCTTCCTTCCTTCCTTCCCCCCTTCTTCAGTGCAGCAAACACCATCTGAGCCATAACTCTGCAGCCTGCCTACGCCGGAAGAAGCAGCAGCACATTCTGTGGTAGGATTTTGAGATGAGCAGGGGAAATGAGTGGGGGAGGGGGAGAAAAAGGGGGAAGAGGAAAATGGATAGAGATAAAGGTGAAGAAGGAAGAAAGGAGGAAGAAGAAGAAGGGAGACTAGGGAAAGGCCAGAAGTGGGAGCAGGGAAGAGGCAGGGGAGAGAAGGAAAGGCAGAGAAGGGGAAGGAGGGGGGGGCAGAAAGAGGAGACGGGTCTCTGGAGCACTTTCTAAGACCCTTCAGCCAGCCCTGCTTGTGTGGAGCTGGTGGAGGAGACTCCTAGGCCAAGTCTCGCCAAGGGGAGCTCGAGAATAAATACCTCTGGGCAGGAGCAGATATCTGTAAACACAGCTGAGGAATTGAAAGTCAGGTTCTTCAAGGGTATCGACTTGTCAAAATCACACCACAGCTGCGGATTAAAAAAAAAAGAACAACAACAAGAAAACAAAACAAAACAAACAAAAAAAACAACAACACAGGAACAACAAAGTCAGCGTGAGTGCCGGGAACCAAGGATTGTGTGCCGTCACGGTGTCATTCCAGAATGGAGGTGCCAGCTGGGATCTCCTCGTTCATTTTAGAGAAGGCCCTGGCTCAGAAAAAGCATTTGCAAGCCAGCCAGGAAGCCGGGTCGAGACAGGTCTGCTGGCCCCGTCACGTAGGGTCACTGAGGTGTGTTTGCGGGGCTCCGAACAGAGCCAGACAGCAGGAGGCAAGGTCTGAGGTACGCTCGCAGCCGGTCCCCTCATCAAAAGCTGGGAGGATTTCAGGGATCTGAGGGGCACATTTTCCAGAAAGACTCTTGGCATGGGGCGGTGGGCGTTCCCTAAGCCGGCACCTGCTGCAGATTTTGTGGTGCTCAGGAAAGAATGGCTACCATTGGCCAAATGCCTCCTCTGTGCCACACACGTTGGACAAAAATGCCTCACAAGCACCTTGTGATGTAGCTACCATTTTTATCCCCAGTTTACGATCGAAAACCATGAAACTCTGAGAAGTAAAGTAACTTGTCCAGGATCCCCAAGCTGGTAAGTGATAGAGCTGAGATTTGATCGCACGTCTATCTGACTCCAAAGCCTCTGAACCTCCTACTGCATTGCTGTGGCCCCGGTAGCCGAGAGAGAGTCCTGACCTACAGCCACCGGAGTTATTTCCAAATCCTGCACCCCAGAAACACCTGACTCGTCAAGACTCGAGATCCTGGCTACACCTCCACAGGCCACGATCAACGGTCCTAAGCGTTTCCATTTTCAACTGCAATAATCTATAAAATATTCATGACATGATGAGTTAGTTAGAGTATGGTTTTTCTCTTTCTTTATCCCATAGACTCCTTTACTACGAGGCCAACCACAGAACTTGAGAATCTCCACAGACGCTAAGTAACTATCGGGCCACCCTGGGCAATGAATTTCAAGCAGTATAAGCCTCAGACTCACAGGCTGACAGTTGTGGGAGTGCACAGTTTGGGTCCCTGAACACGTGGAGACCTTCCCTCAGGCCCAAAGGGCCCAGTGATGGGTTCGGCCACAAGATGATGCCTCAACTAGCCCCTCTCAACCTGTCAAGTTCATAACCTGGAATCGGATAAATCACTCCCCAAATCTAGACTCACTAAGTCACGGACAACACGGACTGTTCGTAGATACACAGAAAATGCTATCGCTGTCATGTTACCACTCTAGAGAGAAAATGAAATCATTAAAACATGGACCACCAAATTAGAAACAATGAGAAATATGGCAGCTGGAGAGTCATCTGAGTTCAATATGTCACAACCAATATGAACTCTTAGGAAGTCATAGGCAAGGTCTCAACCTTCCCGAAATGCAGTTTCTTTATCCATTACATGGGAACAGTAATACCTACCTGCAGCACACAGTAGGTGCTCCAGAAAGGACAGCTATTTTATTTCCATCCCCCCCCCCCCCCACTCCCAGAGATACAATTTAGCATTTGAGAATGAGCATGAGTCATGGAGTCAGACAGACCTTATTTGCAAGTTATTTCATGTCTCTGAGCCTCAGTTTCCTCAGCCATAAAGTGGGGATAATGAGACTTACCTCACGGGGTTCATGTGAGGATTAAGTAAGAAAAACGCATACAGCTTCTCCTTCAGTGCATGGCACATAGCAGGTAGGTACTTAATTAAAGGTAACTCTTATTTATGATTATAAATGATTGGCCATTGACAATACAGAAACTGAAGGGTGCTTGAGCTCCTTTGGAGCAAATAACCTCCCCCACTGGGAAGAAGACAGTTTGCCACCAGTAAAATGCACAGTTCTGACAGGAGTCCCATCTCTGTTCTCTGTCCCTAAGCTTGGGGCTGGACCAGGCACATGACGGTAAGTGGTCCCAAGGAAGGCAATGCAAAACTGCAGGCTCCATAAACTCTTCATTCCTGACTGCACACTAGAAGCCAGAGGGTTGCTGGGTTTGGAATGCTTACGATATTCAAGATGGCGCCCAGGAAGTTAATCAAGATGGATGCAAAGATGATGACGTTCCGGGCTAAGTAGGTCTCGTTAATCCAACAGCAAGTTTTCCGGAGGACGAGAGGCAAACACTTGTAATCTTCTGCCGTGGTGATGAGGACCAGAGCCGAGTGCAGCATGATCAGGATGGAAAACTGGATGGCCATTGGCATCACCCTGCGGGGAAACCCAGAATGTTGGGTCATGTGGCATCAGTTGTCTGATCCCCACTCACTGGACAATATGGGTAATCACATCCACGAGTGCCCTTCCCTGCCCCTGGCACCCAGTAATTCTCTAAGGCTCTGTTTGTTTAAGAAAAAGACCATCAGCAAGAGACCTTTTTATTACATCCGTCTCTAGAATATCCCCTTTAGTGAGAAACTTCGGAACGACCATCGGATATTTGGCTTGATTTATTGTTTCTGCTTTTTTTTTTTTTTTTTTGCTTCTTTTATCATTCATCTTTCTCACTATGCGACTGCTGCCAAGGCAACACATTACTGGAATTTTATCTCAACACCCCGGCTGTGGGAGGGACCCACATGCCCTTTCCCCTTCAGGGTGGGCTTTATGAAACACTTTCCCTCTTGGTCTACTCTGTTGCCATGAACTGAAACCCAGCACCTGTCTGCTCGGTTGGTAGTGATTACCAAGTTTCACACGGAACGTACTATGTGCTGCTTGGGACATACCGCGTACAAACTGAACTATAGGTAAGGAGAACTCATCCTTGCCCGAGGTTTCAACATCGCTCCCAAGTATCCGTCTCGAGCTTCAAGGTCTCACCAAAGCTCTGTTCCCTGGTAGCCCCTATCTATTGGACACCTCCTTTAGCTTATCTCCACTCCTTGGAATGGACTTACGAAGTCTTTTGATCTCTCTTTTAGATGAAGATTTAAGGCTCGGAGAAAAGCAACTTCCCCGGGGTCACCGAGTTTACTGTTGGAGCTAGGATTTAAAGTCCACTATGCCATTCTAATCACTTAGGTGAGTGACTGATCTCCCACATTTGCGGTCATCTTTTTTTTGCTTCTGTGGTTTCATCTACGTATTCATTCGACAAGCGTCTTCCCAGGCACAGTGGCATGCATCATGGGGCACCGGGACCCAAGACACATCTTCCTCATCCTCTAGGAGATCGTCATCTGAAGGGGAATATGGACATACAAACGATGAACTATTGAATAATATGCTATGATCTCTGAAGGATTTTGAGCAACCATCATTTAGAAAATAGGAAATGCAATCCCGCGAGGCTTCACAAAAGAGGTGACATTTGGCTCAGGCCTTGAGAGGGTTTGGGGGAGGGGAAGTAGAGAGCACGAGAAGAGCATCAGAAGAAGAGCGACCAGTGTGTTTAGAACCTCCACTGACTCAGTAGTGGTGAGGCTGTTGGGCCGGAGTGTAAGGGGTTTCATAAATGCTGTGTAGAAAGCTCCACGTGGAGGCCATGCACGGACGTTCCGGAAGCTTGATCAGGAAGGACGTGGTCAGGTCTGTGTATCCGAAGGACAACCATGGTGGGCAGTGGGGGATGGAGCGAAGAGGAGAGAAAGTGTTTAGCAGAGGTTTAAGTAGTTGGGACCTACTTAGGGTCCTTAAGTAGTTGGGACCTACTTAAGTAGTTGGGACCTACTCCTGAGTTACCAGGAGAGGGACATAAGGTAGCCGCACTGATAACTGGGAGAGTCAGGGAAAGACGTGGAGGTAGTCTCAGCGTTTTGTATGTGTGTGCAGGGCGCGTGTGGAAGAGGGGCGTCGTCAAGGATAGCACTCATGCTTTTACCGTCTTAACTGGTAAATGCAGGAAGAGAAGCTGGCCGGTAGAGGAGAAGGATAAGGAATTTGATTTGGGCCAGCTGAATTTTTGGTGCTTGGGGATCATCTGGCCAGAGATATGCAGAAGGTTAGGCAGTCAGAGGGGGCGGCTGTGGAACTCTGGGTCTGGAGTGAAAAGGTGGCGGCTGAAGAACTGAGAAGGAAGGCTTTGCCCAAGGAGGGTGAGAGGTAAGGGGACCGCAGACGAAGCCACAGAAGAAGCTGAGGGGCCGGAAGAGGAGAAGGCAGCAAAGGGAATTTAGGAAGTGTAGTCGAACGCGCAGGAGGAAAGGACGCATAGCACCAGGGGAGGCAGGGGAGGAAACATTTGTAAGGTGGGGGAGTAACCAAGCCTCGCAAACCCCCGTGCCTGCTGAAGCATCACCAAGGCTGGAGAGTGACTCTCCCGCCCCGGCCCCCAGCTTTCATTGTGGGAGGTTTTATGTTTTCCCTTTTTAAAAAAATACTGGCACAGTTTTGATTTTATGGATCACCTTGACGGGAAATCTCTGCAGGAGTTCTAGATGAGAACAGAAGGTCTGTGCAGCAGTGGGTTCCCAGAGGGCTCTGGGCAGACGGGAAGCTTCCCCCCAGACAGGCTGGGGAAAACACTGCTGAACGGCATACCATCATACTGGGGGCCCCAGGAGAGGCGAATGAAGGAAGCTGCAGGTGGAATGCTTTGTCAGACAGTCCCCGGAGAAGAGGGGCCGACTTCGAGGCCCGTGCATCTCAACAACGCGAGGCAGCCACTGAGAATGCGAATGCCTTGTTTCAGAGCGCGAGGCAGAAGCAAAGCTTGCAGAGGCCACTTTCAGAGCTGCTCAGAGGGAGCCTCATCTCTCGGGTGGCCCTCGCTGCCATCCAGACACAGTCTGTGGCCCTCCAGGCCGCAAGGGGCCGCGACGGCTGCCCTGGGCTCCCTCTCTCACCTCTCTGCCCTCCAGTGGCAACACTTGGCCACATGCCCTGAGGACTGTGCTGCTTCTACGTCTGTGCTCTCTCCTGGGGGAATGTCTTGTTTGGCCTTCAAAGCTCAGCTTTTCTCTGGATTCTTCCTTGACACCTAGTATAGAGCTGAGCACACACAGCGTGCTCAATAAACGCTCAATGACGTCTGCTTTTGTGGGGAGAGCAGGGGCTGTTCCTCCCCTCACCGCCTTTGATAGGGAAAAGGATTCTCCCCCACTCCCTAGCCCCTCTATCTCCTTGCCTCCGGGAGGAGTCTATTAGCCTGATCAGAGCCTGTCTGGGGTATTCAGTGGACCTGGTCCTTCTTGGAAGGCAGGGCCACTGTTAAGTTCGATGTTTATATGAAGTTCAGCTGCTGGCCCTCTCCTCCTCCTAGATCCACTACGCTGCTTGGGAAGCCAGAGGCATGACCTTCCCTAGGAGAAGAGGCCTGGCCATCTCTTCCTGAGCAGAAGCTCACGTGCCCCCAGGAATTTACCAACAGGCAACTGCCCAATTCCTTTGGCACTGGGGCAGGGGGGCGTATGTGCCTTGTATAGGTCTTTCTGGGGATCGCAGCAGTGAGACCCCACACTGGTGTGGGAGGGTAGAGTCGGGGAGACAGGTGGAAATCCAGGAGGTCCAGAATGGACATCATGTAGTCTCATGACTTTCACATCCTGTTTTCCAGCCTTCACCATGGGTTTGCACAGACAAAGCAAGCATTTGCTTGGACATTTACAAAACGGGTGCTTTGTTGCCCATTTAGCTATTGTGCTTTGGGGTCCGCTTTTGGTGGGGTGTTTCGGGATGCTGGAGCGCCGCGCGTGGGATTTGCACACAGAACCCACTTGAAGCCCTAACATGATTTTAAGTGATCGGCCTTCCCTTCTGGGTTTACTGAAACGAAGGAAAGGGCAGTGCTAGTGACGGACTTCTTACGTTTCCCCAAATTTGTATATTGAACCCTAATGCCCAATTGACGGTATCTGGAGGTGGGGCCTTTGGGGGGTGATCAGCTCATGAGGCCGGAGGCCTCACAAATGGGGCCAGTGCCCTCATAAAAGAGGCCCCCCGAGAGCTCCCCGGCCCCCTCCTCCACGTGAGGACACACGTACAAACCAGGAGGAAGGCTCTCGCCGGACACTGAGTTGGCCAGTGCCTCGATCTTGGACTTCCAGGCTCCACGACTGAGAAATAAAGTTCTGTTATTCATAAGCCCGCAGTCTGGAGTACGTTGTTACAGGAGCCCGAACAAGCCAAAACAGGAGGGACAAGGCAGGCGTGTGGGTTAGTGAGCGGCAAGAGGGAACAAAATCTTGTGTGTTTGAACCGATGGCTCCAAAGCCTAACCAGGGACACAGCCTCGGGCAAGGTAACTAACTCTTCTGTGCATCCCTGTGAATCTGCAAAACCAGAATTGTTAAGCGCGCCTCTTAAAGGCGGCTCTGAGGTTAAAAGTCATAAAGCAGTATGCTTCGCACGTAATACGAACTCAGAGAAACATCAGTTCTCTATTCACAGTGAAATCCAGAAGACCGAAGGCGTTTTAAAGATCTACGGGAAGAGTATTAATTACGAGATGCAGGGCGCTGGCGCTGCGTATAAAATTCCTCTAAGAATCCCTGCAGCCGCTCTCCGGCGTTCATTTCTTTTCTGCGCACACAAACATCAGAACAACGATTTGTAGTTTTCAGATCTAATTACAGAGCTACTCGGGCATCCAGGGTTTCTGAATTCGCTTTGCATTGTTGCTGGACGTAAGAGGCAAGGAAACCTTTCATTTCTGAAATCGAGTCTGAAAAAAATGACAAAGGATCTGCAAACAGCTCTATCCAAATCATTTGTGGATATGAAGTTCTAACTGTTCTCAGCAGTCTGTCTTTAAAGCAGAGTCTGGGCTGGTAGCATGACCGGATGTTTGCTGGGTGGGGGTGGGGGGGCAAGGATCAATGCGGATGGGTGAATAGCCTTAGCAGCTTGTGGTACAGTAGGAACAGGAAATTGGATCATACCCCAAAATGACATTTGAATCACCCTTCAAAATCTGCAAAGAGCGTATGAGTCCAATAGTACATTTGAGCCTCATAGCAACCCTGAGAGGTAGGTATTCTTAGCCACTTCGACAGATGAAAATGTTACGGCTCAGGAAAGGGAAGGAAACCAGAATTTAGCAAAATGGATACAGTTCTTTTAATTCTCATGGCAACCTTGAGAAGTTGGCATTGTTATTCCCATTTTAAAGATGAGAAAACTGAGGCTCCAGAGAGATCGAGTACATACACACAGCTAGTAAGATGCACAGAAAATAATAAGATCCAGTGCCTGTCTTTCTTTCTTTCTTTCTTTCTTTCTTTCTTTCTTTCTTTCTTTCTT